>NC_053023.1:177622394-177695807 GCF_003073215.2 Triticum urartu
TCTTAAGTGATGCTCAATCACTTGGGGTTTGTAGGTGTTTGGGTTTGGGCTTTCCTCACTTGATGATTTTCACTCAAAGTCCTCGGAGGATGGGATGCTCTTAAATGACAAGTGTTAGTTTCTCTTGGAGCAACCAACCAGCTAGTGGTTGTAGGGGACGGCTATTTATAGCCTAGGGAGCAGCCCGACATGATAAGACATAAATGCCCTTCAATGATATGACTGTTAGGTGGGTAGATATTTTGGGACAGCTGGCGCATAGCACAACAACGGTCAGAATTTTGGGTAGCAAAATCCTCAGGGCTATCATGTTCCTCACTGTGTAGGCAATCCACACTGGTGAATTCCTAACTCCTCAGTCAGAACAAATTCCTCAGAGACCAGAAGAACTTCGTCTCTATCACTGAAGAAATTGACTGAGCTGTATGAGATTTCCAATGGCTTCACTCGAAGGGATTGGTAGGTGTAGGATTTGAGTTGAGCATCACATGGAATTTTTTTCCTTATTATTTCCTCAACCCCCTTTAATAGTACGGTGTTTCCTATGACTCAAGAAAGAGAAAATGAAACTACAAAAACAAAAGTCTTCATGCTTCATGTTCCTCGAATAAATACTAAGTCTTCAGGATTGCACCAATTTCTTCACTTTCAAAGTCTTCAGAAAGTCTTCAAAAATCCAAAGTCTTCAGTCGAAGAACATCATTTTTAGGGGTCGACTTTCTCTGTAAATGATACGGCCAGGGCTAATGTGAGCGTTTCCAATGTTCTTGATACTTTTCCACATGTCTATGGTTTAGAGGCCAGAGGTGTGTACGTAGCAAAATACATTAGTTTTGAGGAGAACCACGAGCAGGAGGTTGCAACTCTAGCTGAAGATACATGCACGCATGTTGATGCCTTGCATGTCTTAGGTACAAATCAAGCAAAGAAGGATCGACTGGACGTATGCATGTTGGTTAGCCAGAGAAACAAATCACAAGACTCCCACACATACAAATACTATTTTGGAGGGTTCAGTTTGCATGATATTGGTGTACGTCAAGATTCCTATTTTTTAGTAGATGATCAAGAAGTTAAGAGAAAGGATGCAGATATACTATTTCTATTCTTGCCGTGCAAAGAGAAATTCAACGAAGGTGCATGCAGAACGTGGGACGCGTGGAGTCTATTTTCTTTGAAGGAAATTGGCTGGGGCCCACCAGCCATGCAGGCAGAAAATATGGCACACTTAATTCTACAATCGGTTTGTTAGTTATAGATAGAAATAAATAACTTGCCGAGATGTAAAAGGCAAGTACTTTTCCGTTTTAGGAGATTCTGGATTTTATTTGAGTTAGAGATAGGAGGTCGGTTTGCTTTTCAAGACAAGTTAGATGGTCGGCTAGTATATAAAGTCAAGATGCGTCAATGTAAGGCAGGTTATATTTTATGAATAAACACAATGTGTTTTTAGGGTAAATACCCGTATCGAGTTTTGGGGGAAGCTGTCTAACAATCCCTAAGTTTTGAGGAAGCTTTAGAAAACCTATTTGTTGCGATTTCTGCGAGGAAATTGTTTTGTGCGTGAGTACCATCGTCGAGATTGGTTTTCTTGTGCTGGACCATAAGGTTCAATCCCTCTACTTCACGTACATCGCGTGCGCGGGCGAGAGGTTACTACCACTGAAGGAGGAGTGTCGTGAAAGGTCGGGCCGCAACAACGGATCGGATCTCGCCACGAGGTTCGGTCTACATCAGTAAATATCAAACTCCTCATAGACTTATGGACCTGTGTACACTCATAAACACATTAGTCCCTTAACCTATAAGTCTTCAATACACCAAAATCACT
The DNA here is from genome assembly GCF_003073215.2 of Triticum urartu. Taxonomy (NCBI): domain Eukaryota; kingdom Viridiplantae; phylum Streptophyta; class Magnoliopsida; order Poales; family Poaceae; genus Triticum; species Triticum urartu. The sequence continues at coordinate 177,624,226 of NC_053023.1, forward strand.
AAGGGGCACTAGATGCACTTACAGCCACGATTGCCCCACTTGACATGCATGACACTTGGAAATGCGTTCGGGGTGGTGACACTTTCAAAACCACTGCATATTACTGTTTCTTCTTCAGAGATGTGGTTGCTCATGAGGCTTTCAAGTGGCTCTGGAAAGCCAAATGCATCCCCAAAATCAAAGTTTTTGGATGGTTTCTACTGTCTGATCGCCTAATTAAACACCAAAATCATGCTCAATAGAAGACATTATAATATTCGTTCCAACCTAGACTGCCTCCTTTGTGGCCAGCATGTTGAAGAGACCATGGAACACTTATTCTTTCATTGTGTTTTCAGCCAAGAATGTTGGAGAACTCTTGGATTTCACTGGTCCACACATAACCATAGATTGCACCTGATAAGCCACCAAAAAAACCATAACCCTCGGAGAATGTGGATGGATATTTTCTTGATCTCTTCTTGGAGCCTCTGGAAAGAACGCAACAACCACCATTTCAGGAAAGTGAAGCCTACTATGGCAGCCTGGAAACAAAGATTCAAGTCTGACTTCTACAATCTTAGATATAGAGTGTAACACTCCAAAGTGCAGTTCATTACTGCCCTTCTAGATACCATACATTGATTAATAATCCTTGATAGTTTTGTACTCTCTCCTCCCCATGTAACATTCCATCATGTAAATTGTACAACACCATCATATTAATATACATGCAGTAGGGGCCTTTCCTACTATCCTTACAGTAAAAAAAATAGTGTACCGCTCGCAGGTTTTCGGAAAAGGTTCATTTTTCTGAGTCGGTTTCCTCTGTAATTTTTTACTTTGTTTTCTAGACCTTTTTCTTTGATTCTCTTTTCCGTTTCCTTTTTCATTCTCATTTTTATTTCTTGGTTTTCTTTTTTTGTTATCATTTTGTTGTTGCTTTCATTAAAGAAGACATGGTTTTTTAAAAAAAATCCACCAACTTTTTTAGATGCATGAATTGTTTTCAGTGCATGAACAGTTTTAAATCCATGAGATTTATTCAAATTTTAGTTTTTTTCAAATTCATGAACTTTTTTCTAATTCAATAGCTTTCAAAATTTGAGATTTTTTGAATTAGTTAAAAAATCAAATTCATGAGCTTTTCAAATATGTCTTTTTTTAATTTGCAATAATTTTTGCAAATTGGTGACCACTTTTAATTTCTCCAATTTATCATTTGAACACTAGCCAGTTTTATTTTCTAAACCAGCAAAGTAGCAGCATAGAAAACGATTGAGAAAAATGTATGTAATCGACGGAGCGAGGGGGTGGGGGTGGGGGTGGGGGGTCAGTGGAGGAAACGAGTCATTGGGCCACGACCGGGGAGGTAGTGCGCTGGCTCTACAATGTTAGTTGGCGCTCGCCTTAGTGGGTCGGCATAACAAAACGGTTTTTGAAAAGGTTCTACATATCGTACAAACCGGTTTTAGAACATTCCACCTCGTTTTTTTTTCTATTTTATGTGTTTTTCTTTACCAATTTTCTTTGATTTCTTTTCTAGTTGTTTTCTCTATTGATTCTCATCGATTTATTTTTGGGTTTTTTTTATTCACTACGACACTGCCCGTGCATTACAACGAGATATAAATATTCTAGTACGTTAGGTTGTGGTCTATCTGCCCATATTAATTGACTGTGTAAATAAATGTTTATCAAATCATGCCCGTGATTTATCTTATATTTTTGATGCGAAGTTTGGTAAGTAAACTAAATTGGAATTGGTTCAGAAAGTAAGTACATTAAGGAGATTGATTATCGTACGGGAAGGATTACACGAAGAGACGGTGGAAAGAAGAGTGAAACATGGAACCTTATTGTTTCACATAGTTTTTTTTTTTATTTCACTAGGACAATGCCCATGCAATGGAATGGGATATAAATATTCTAGTACTTGTGATTTATCTACCATATTAATGCAATTGTGTAATTAAATGTTTATCAAATCCTGTTTGTTATTTGCCTTATATTTTGATGTGAAGTTTGGTAAGAAAATTAAAGTGGAATTGGTTCATAAAGTAAGTAATTTAAGGTGATTGGTTATCATACGGGAAAGGTCACACAAAGAGGTGGTTGGAAAAAAAAATGAAACCTTACATTCTTTTTCTTTTATTCAAATACATGATGAGTTTATCTAAGTACACATTGAACATTTTTCCATATACATGTTGAATATTTGCAAAGTGCACAATGAACATTTTCAAACACACATTTAAACCTTCTTAAAAACTGTCAAGAACCTTTTTTTTGAAAGATTGCTTTTATGTGTTGCAACATTTTTTAAAAAATTGGCATGGAAATTTTATTATATTTAAGGATCATCTTTCTTAGATTGTGTGAATTTTTACATTTCATTTTTTTGCTAAAATATCATGTAGCATATTTTAAATTTAAATGCACAGTGAATATTTTTTGTAAATGGTCTGAACATTTTTAGGATACACTTTGACCATTTGTTTCAATACTTGACAAGCATTTTATGTGAATACTTGTTGAATATTTGTCAAATGCACATTGAACATTTTTCGAACACCCGCTAGGAAATTTTAAAAAGACATGAACAATTTCTCTTAAATGTGAGAAGATTTTAAGTGTTACGGTATTTTTTTTATTAATGTCACGAACATATTTTTGAATAGTATGAAACATTTAAAAAAATACATGATTTTTTTCCATCAAGATTTTCAGAGAGGTCATAAAATTTTTTTTTATCACCTGAACACTTTTCTCAATGTCATTTCAAACGGTATGAACTTTTTCATATTTATGAACATTTTCAAAAGGAAAAAAGTAGTTATTGGCCCGGACAGTGATTCCCTCAAAATAAAGATATAAAAAAATTAGGAAAAGGCAAATGCGAACTAATCTATGCGACCTCCTATTGGGCGCCTTATGCGCCGGTTGAGCCAACTCGCACTCATTGCAGCATGCTAGTGGGCTGTCCATGAACACGCAGGGCAGTGCAAAAAGTATTTACAGGGCGAAAAAGAAAACCCAAATAATTGCTAGCGAGAGGAATATAACCCACACACTTAGCTACTTGCGTGCTTGCTTAACCACTAGAGTTACTAGGCCTCAGTGAAATATTGCAGCGCTTATAGTTTAAGAACAAAACTTTAGCCTCACTATTGAGAAAAAGTGATTTATTTTGAAAAATAAATGTGAATAAAATTCGAATGTCAACAAATTTAAAAAAACATCACGAATTATAAAAAAAATTCATGTACTAAAAAAAGTTCACAAATTCAAAAGATATGAAATTGGAAAATTTTCATTGATTTTGAAAAAAATATCATCAAATTTGAAAAGAAGTTCATAAAATTTGGAAAAAGGATCATCAACGTAAAAAAAGTTCACCGATTTTGGAAAAACTTCATCAAATTGAAAAAAACTCATCAAATTTGAAAAAAAAATCACTGAATTTTAAAAAATTCCTTTGTATTTTAAAAAAATCATCATTTTTTTAAAATCACCATTTTTTAAAAAAAATCATTGATTTTAATGAATGTTGTACAAATTTAATCGAATATGGAAAAAGTTCATAGATTTTAAAAATAGTTCATCAATTTTGAAAAAAGTTCACCAATTTTAGAAAAAGTTCACCGATTGTGATTTTTTTAGTTTCATCGCCCCTGTCACCATGCTAGATGTCGACCTTGGCATACGACCGGAAGCGTGGCACGACCACCGGAGGTGAGATCAAGAACGTTGCCCAACAAGGTGGAGTGGGTGGTCGTGCTTCTAGACGAGGCAGACGAACCTTGCCTTTTTGTTTGTGGTCTTGTGGTGGAAGATCATATTGAGCTTGTGTCCCTTGGAAAGAAGTAGGATCATACTTCTCTTGTTGAGGAACAAACTTCATCTTGGGGTATTGATCTTCTTCCCACTCAACTCCATTGGCATTGAACTTTCGTTCAAAACCAACACCTTGATTCTTCCGGTGTCTTCCTTGCTTGTGTACAATTTCCTCAAATTGCTTACTTCCGGCAAAACTCTTGTAAACACCTTTCTCTATAATTCCCTTCAATAAGCTATTTTCTTGCTCAAGTATAATACTCTTGTTGCTAGATTTAACTTGTAGCATGTAAGTAGACAAGAGTAAACGCTTGGCAATGTAAGAAGAACTTTTCTTGCGAAGATCATCATTGATTGCTTTTAAGAACCCATGCTCTTGCTCAAGGTTGAGCTTTTCAAAGTGCAACTTCTTATGAGTCTTTAAAAGCTCTCGATGATTTTCCAAGGTAGTTTTATGAGCTAACTTAAGAGTGTTTAGTTCTTTAGTTAGACACTCAATCTCCTTCTTATCATCGTCATTCATTTTATCTTGATTAGCATGATTAATAGCAAGTTCATCATAGTTTTCATCACTAGAGTTGTCAACAAGTATAGTCGGAGTGATAACTTCTCTCGGAGTGATTGTTGGAGTCGGAGCCGGATACCCATTCACCAACATGAGTTTGATGTCTTCGTTTTGTGTAGCTCCTTGATGACTTGTCCTTCCTTTCAGAATCCTTGCTTCTCCGTGATGTTCTTCGTTCATAACGATAATCTCTACTCCTTCTCTCTCTTGGTGGCGATTCTTCTCTTCTACTTCTCCTCTTGGGTGAATCTTCTCTTCTTTTTTAGGGGGGGCGTACACTCATTGGAGTAGTGTCCGGGTCTTCCACAATTATAGCAATTTCGTTCACGACTCGAAGATCTTTTGTCATTGTAGGACCTTGACTTGGAATTTCTTTCTTTGCTTCTACTCTTGTAGACCTTGTTGAAGTTCTTCACCATTAGGCTCAATTCTTCATTGAAGGCTTATTTCTCACTTGATGATGTAGGAGCATCACATGAGGCTTTGTAAGAACCACTTGACTTGTTGTGAAGCTCTTCCTTATCCTTGAGTGACATCTCATGAGCAACAATTCTTTCAGTGACTTTCATTGGCTTGAGATCTTTGTAGTTGGGCATCATTTGGATTAATGTGCACACGATATCATATTTTCCATCCAAGGCTCTTAGGATCTTCTTGATGATGAATCTATTGGTCATCTCTTCACTTCCTAAGCTGGCAATCTCATTTGTGATGAGAGTAAGCCTAGAGTACATTTCGGCGACACCTTTACCATCCTTCATTTTGAACTTCTCAAGTTGACTTTGAAGCACATCCAATTTGGATTCCTTGACGGAGTCGGTACCCTCGTGCATATCAATCAAAGTATCCCAAATTTCCTTTGCATTCTCAAGATGGCTGATTTTGTTGAATTCTTCGGGGCATAATCCGTTGAAGAGGATATCGCAAGCTTGAGCGTTGTATTGCAGCATCTTCAACTCTTCCACGCTAGCTTCACGGTTCGGTTCTCTCCCATCAAAGAATTCACCTTGCAAGCCAATACACACAATAGCCCAAACGGCGGGGTTATGTACAAGAATATGCATTTTCATCTTATGCTTCCAACTAGCAAAATTAGTACCATCAAGGTAAGGACCTCTACGGTGGTAATTTCCCTCACTAGACACCTACTCTCCTAGATTGTGAAACCAAGGCTATGCTCATAAAAGCTATGGAAATCAAGGCAAATGGAGACCAAAGCTCTGATACCACTTGTAGGATCGAAAGTATGTCTAGAGAAGGGTGATTATACTACTTGACCAAATAAAAATCTAGCCTTTTCCCAATTTTAAGTCTTGGCAGATTTTAGCAACTTAGCACAAGTCAAGCAATCAACCTACACATGCAAGTCTAAGAGTACAGAAGCAGAATGTAAAACATTTGTATATGAAGGTAAAGGGAGGAGTTTGGAGCGAGCAAACACAATGTAGACACGGAGATTTTTGGCGTGGTTCTGATAGGTGGTGCTATCATACATCCACGTTGATGGAGACTTCAACCCACGAAGGGTAACAGTTGTGCGAGTCCACGGAGGGCTCCACCCATGAAGGGTCCACGAAGAAGCAACCTTGTCTATCCCATCATGGCCATCGCACACGAAGGACTTTCCTCACTAGGGTAGATCTTCATGAAGTAGGTGATATCCTAGCCCAACAAACTCCTTGGTTCAACTTCACAATCTTGACGGAGGCTCCCAAGTGACACCTAACTAATCTAGGAGACACCACTCTCCAAAAGGTAATAGATGGTGTGTTGTTGATGAACTCCTTGCTCTTGTGCTTCAAATGATAGTCTCCCCAACACTCAACTCTCTCTCACAGATTTGGATTTGGTGGAAAGATGATTTGAGTGGAAAGCAACTTGGGGAAGGCTATAGATCAAGCTTCATATGGCTGGAATGGAATATCTTGGTCTCAACACATGAGTAGGTGGTTATCTCTCAGAAAATGAATGCTGAAGTGTAGGCATGTTCTGATGGCTCTCCTTACTAATGAAGGAAGGGTGGAGGGGTATATATAGCCTCCACACAAAATCTAACCGTTACACACAATTTACCAAACTCGGTGGGACCGAATCAGAAAACTCGGTCAGACCGATTCAGTTCAAAATGTGAATGTTAGGCTTTTCGGTGGGACCAGCATGTCAACTCGGTGGGACCGATTTCATTAGGGTTAGGGCATAACGTAATCTCGGTGAGACCGATTACACAAACTCGGTGGGACCGATTTGGTAATAAGCTAACCAAGAGTTGGTCAGGCAAACTCGATGGGACCGATTCGCTCATTTCGGTGAGAGCGAGACGTTACGAAAGGGAAACAGAGAGTTTGCATTGCGAACTCGGTGGGACCAAAACGTTATAAAGGGAAACTGAGAGTTTGCAATCCCATCTCGGTGAGACCGAGATCCCGATCGGTGAGACCGAAATGACTAGGGTTTCTGGCAGTGGCTATGTCAAGTGAACTCGGTGGCGGCGGATATAACATTTTGGTGGGGCCGAGTTTGACTTTTGGTTTGGGACATATGTGGATATGAGAAAGTGGTTGAGGGTTTTTGGAGCATATCACTAAGCATTTTGAGCAAGTAAGTCATTAAGCAACACCTCATCCCCTTTTAATAGTATTGGCTTTTCCTATGGACTCAACGTGATCTTGGATCACTAAAATGAAAATGTAGAGTCTTGAGCTTGAGCCAATGTGTGTCCTTAGCATTTTGAGGGGTCCACATTCCTAATCCATGCCATGCCAATCATTGAACTTTCTGAAATGATCATCTTGAAATAGTATTAGTTCAATGAGCTATATGTTGTTAGTAATTACCAAAACCACCCAGGGATAGTTGCACTTTCAACTCCGGATACCATTAGATTAAGATGAAGGAATCCGATCAGGCCGCAACGGCATTCATCACTCCGTACGGGCCTTTCTGCTTCAACACTATGCCTTTCGGACTCAAAAACGCTGGCGCCACTTACCAACGCATGATTCAAACATGCCTGGAAAAACAAATTGGCAAGACGGTGGAGGCATATGTAGATGATGTAGTCATCAAAACTAAACATGTCGAATCATTGGTGGACGACTTACGCCTTACATTTGACAACCTCCGAACATATGACATATGGCTCAATCCGGAAAAATGCGTTTCCAGCGTTCCGGCCGGAAAGATGCTCGGGTTCATTGTTTCCAATAGAGGAATCGAAGCAAATCTGGCTAAAATCCGAGCCTTGTCACAGTTGGCAATACCAACAGACCCAAAGCGGGTCTAAAAACTAGCCGGGTGCGTGCCAGCCTTGAGCCGCTTTGTCTCCAGATTAGGAGAGAGGGCGCTACCACTATATCACCTGCTCCGACGTACCGACCACTTTGAGTGAACGGACGCGGCAACAGCCGGGTTGGAAGAAATAAAAACTTTGTTAGCGAACAACCCAATCCTTGCCGCACCTAACGTCGGCGAACCTATGATGATGTACATATCTGCAACTCACCAGGTGGTGAGCGCTGTGCTCGTCGTTGAACAAGAGGAAGAGGGACACAAATTCCCACTCCAAAAACCAGTATACTATGTATCGGCGGTGCTCACACCATGCAAATCCCGATACCCGCACTATCAAAAGATAGCATATGCGGTTTTCATGGCATCTCGGAAGCTGCGGCACTACTTTCAAGAGTGCTCGATCACGGTGGCCTCCGAGGTACCACTCAATGACATCATAAACAATTGAGACGCCACCGGCCGCATTGCAAAATGGGCTATCGAGCTCTTACCATTTGAAATAACATACAAGCCATGCCGAGCTATTAAATCTCAGGTGTTGGCCGACTTCATCGCCGAATGGACAGAAGCTGAACTCCCCAAAGAGTACGGCACATACGCCAACTGGGTGACGTACTTTGACGGCTCCAAAATATTAGCCGGACAAGGGGCTGGTATCATCCAAATGTCCCCTATAGGGGACACAATCCGTTACATATTAAAAGTCATGTATATGGACTCCAATAACGCAGCCGAATATGAGGCACTACTACATGGTCTCCGGATGGTTGTTTCTATGGGCATACAACGCCTCGAGGTGCGCGGGGATTCAAACCTTGCAATATCCCAAATAAACAGAGAATTCGATGCAAAAGATCCAAATATGGTGGCTTACCGTAACGCCGTGCTCAAAATATCAGCTTGGTTTGAGGGGCTAGAGTTTCATCATGTGGCCTGAGACGGTAATCAAGCAGCGGACATCCTTGCTCGAATGGGCGCTAAACGTGCCCCCGTCCCTCCTAACACCTTCGTAGAAAGGCTCTTTTAGCCATCCGTGGTATGGCAGGATGAGAGCGGAAATACCAGTCCGGCGCCTACCACACCCCCGAATGCCGTACACGATTCGGATGTCATCAAGGGCTCGGGCATAGAACCAACACCTTCCGCCCATGTAATCATGGCGGTAATTGCTCCATGTACCAAACCTTTCCTGGCCTACCTTAATAGGTGGGAGCTCCCTGATGACCAGAATGAGGCTCGTTGTATCGTTCTACGCTCAAAAGCCTACAAAGTTCATGAAGGAGAGCTCTACAAGAAGAGCACTACTGGAGTCCTTCAAAGATGTATCTCCGAATAGGAGGGGCGGCGACTCTTGGCCGAAATACATGCTGGCCTCGGCGGCCATCACGCCGCAGCTCGGGCCCTTGTAAGTAAGGCCTTTCGTACAGGTTTCTTTTGGCCTACGGCCTGGGAAGATGCACAGGACCTCATACAGTGTTGTGTTGGATGCCAGCTCTTTGCCAACCAAAGCCATATGCCACCCACTGCCCTACGAACAATCCCCATTACTTGGCCTTTCGCGGTCTGGGGGCTGGACATGGTCGGACCCCTTAAAAGGGGAAGCCCTAAGAAAAAATACTTGCTGGTTATGTAGATAAATTCATTAAGTGGATAGAGGCCAAACCAGTTAAAACGGCTGAAGCAGGACCGGTGATAGACTTTATATTCGGTGACGTACACCGGTATTGTGTCCCACACAACATTATTACTGACAACGGCTCTAACTTTACAGCCGACGAGGTAAAAACTTCGTGTGCTAATCTGGGCATTAAGCTCGATTACGCCTCCGTTTATCACCCCCAAACAAACGGTCAAGTTGAACGGGCCAATGCACTACAAAAAAAGACACATCCGTGACATTTTGGGCCGAACGAATTTTTTTCTGTCATACTTATGACACTTCTATGACAATAATTGTGACAAAACCCGGTATCATCATAGATGTGGTGGGGTCCTACTTCTATGACAAAAATCATGACAGAAAATGGGCTTTTCGTCCTGGGCGGGCCGGAGACACAGCTGCATGACATTCTTTGGGCCGTCCATGACGGAAAAAATTGTGGTAGAAGAGAGGGCGAGGAAAATATCAGGGAGTTCCCGGTTACGGTGGCTGGTCGGGGGCCGAGCGATGCGCGTTTCTCTCATACGTACGCGCGTGTGTGCGAGGCGTTGCGCTCTAACTGAACCCAAGCGAGGCGTTGGGCTCTAACTGAATCCGAGCGATTGCACTGTAGGCTACGCGTTACTGAACCCGAGCAATCGATCGATGGCTGTTAACTGAACCCGATCAAGCGATTCCTTCTCTACTGCTGCTAACTGAAGCCGATCGATGCTGCCTCTAGATGAACAGTGAGTGTTGTTGGGAGGTTTGGAGGAACAGTTCCCGGTGGGGGTTGGATGAACAGGAACCCGTGGTAGTAGAGGCCATTGCCACTGGATGAACAGTACCCTGATCGGTCGAGCCGGTGGATGAACATGACCCCGTGGAGGGCCGGATGAACAGGACTCCGTGGAGGGCTGGTTGAACAGTAGCCGGTGGAGGGCTGGTTGAACAGTAGCAGGTGGAGGGCTGGATGAACAGTAGCCCGTGGAGGGGTGGTTGAACAGAACCCCGTGGAGAGGACTGGTTGAACAGTAGCCGGTGGAGGCTGGATGAACAGGAGCCCGTGGATGAACAGTCGCAAGTGGAGGCTGGAGGAGGTCGACGGTGGATGAACAGTACCCCCGTGGAGGCTGGAGGAGGTCGACGGTGGAGATGAACAGTATCCCGTGGAGTCCTGTTTTGCGGTACGCCACACCCCTCCTGATGAACAGGACCCCCGTTTCAACTGTAGTGCTCCAACACAAGTCCGTTTCCTCCGTTTTGCGGTACGCCACACCCCTTCCGGTCGACAGGACCCTATTTCGACCATAGGACGTCCAAAAGAAGTCCGTTTCCTTCATTTTTTTGGTATGCCAGACCCCTCCCGATGAACAGGATCCCGTTTCGACCGTGGCCGGTCGAACACAAGGCCGTTTCCTCCGTTCTACGGTACGTCAAGTCGGTTGGCTCCCGATGAACACGACGACGCATTCCGTTCCGACCCAGCCGGTTGGCTCCCCATGAACACAACGACGACACAGTTTCTCCGTTCCGACCCAGCCATGTACACGATCCTTGGTTGTACGTATGCGCAAGTAGGCGTTCGAGACCTTGCCGGTATGTACGTATGTGGCCGTATTTACTTTCTTGCACCATGGCTGCTGTACGTACGTGTACATGCTACGTGCGACACGTGCGCGCCTCTACTATGACACGTGCGTGCCTCTACTACGACACGTGCGTGCCTCTACATCGACCAGTATGTACGTACATGTTCGCAACCAGAATGACAATGCTACGTACGCTTCGACCAGGTGGGTCCTGATTGTTAGGCACTTCCTTGCGTGCGAAGATGTAGCTGGTGGGTCCCAGCAGTCAGGGGGAAACATTTTTTCGCAAAATATGGTGGCCCGTCCGGTGGGTCCCTGCTATTAGGTGGAGGAATAATTATTTTGTGCATAATAAGGAGGCACTTCCTTGCTGCGGCCATGGACCCAGCTGTCAGCCTCTCCATGTACAGTACTCTTCCGATGGAAGTCCTTCCTTGACCACGTTGACCATGCCGCACCGAGAGCACCATGGCGGTGGACGACGGCGAGGCCTAGGAAGGGGACAACGCGGAGCCGGGGAAGACACGTCAGTGTAAGCCCACGCGGAGAGGAGTATGAGGGTTCACCGGTTCGGCTGCGGTGTGAGGCTACCGTCGCCGCAGAATAGCAGGGCGTGTGGGTGAGTAGAGGTGGATGGCTTGGCCAGCAATGGGAGTAGTAGGGGGCGGTGAGGCCTCCGCGGCATCACAACCGGCCACGGGAGGCAGGAGCACGCGGCACGACCGACGCTGGTTTGGGCGGCTAGAGCAAGAAGACCAGAGGTTGAAGAAGCACTATGGCTGTTGGATGGACATCTATGGTCAATGGAGCTAGAATTGTTCATATTTACTAAATTGACAAAGCCCTCCATCCCCGTCAACTTAGTAGGCCCACAAGTCAGCCTCCCACGCAGGGGGTATTCAGTTTTTGTGCGTAATAAGGAGGCACTTCCTTGCGTGCGAAGATGTAGCTGGTGGGTCTGAGCTGTCAGCGGGGGGAACGTTTTTTTCACGAAATACAGAGGCCCTTCTGGTGGGTCCCAGATGTCAGGTGGAGGAATCATTATTTTGCGCGTAATAAGGAGGCATTTTCTTGTGTGCGGCCGTGGACCCAGCTGTCAGCCTCTCCACGTACAGTCCACTTCCAATGGATGTCGTTCATTGACCATGTTGACCACGCTCCGCCGAGAGCACCAGGGCGGTGGACGACGGCGAGGCCTACGAAGGGAACGACACGGAGCCGAGGAAGACACGACAGTGGCTTCCCACGCGGTGGGGAGTACGAGGGTTGACTAGTTCGGCTGCCATCGCCGGAAAATAACAGGAGGTGTGGGTGAGTAGAGGGATAGATAGGCCAGGGATGCGAGTATGGTGGGGCCGTGAGGCCTGCCCGGCAGCACAGCCGGCCACGGGAGGCGGGAGCAGGCGGTTCCGCCGGCGCTGGTTTGGGCGGCTGGAGTAGGAAGATCAGAGACTGAAGAAGCACGATTGCCGTTAGATTGACATCTAATGGTCTGACGCTGGTAGAGTCGATTGTTGACTAAGTTTCTTTTTTTGAGAAACCTTGTGTACGCATGAACTTAGTAGGCCCACAAGTCAGCCTCAAAATCTGTGGCAGACAACATAGAGCCCATTTGCTAATTTTTTTATAATTTGCAGCCCATTTGCTAATTCTTAAGTAATTTATTATAGCCCATTTTCTGCCCAGGACCACAGTCAAAAAGTTCAACCTTATTTTGCATATTTTGGTGGAGTCCGAACTGTTGTAATCCCGAAATGGTAAATATTTTTTTAAGAACTTATTGATTTGCCAAAAAATCATTTTGTTTTTTGTAAGCAAATAAGACATGGGACAATTGAGTTGGTTTAAGGGAAAACCAGTGGTAAAAAACAGCGCTGGGAGGGAAAACAACAACAAAAATAAGGATGTAAATATGAAAAAGGAACTTTATGTATTTTCAATATAATGATACATGTATATGAACTAGTAGAACTATAGGTAAAGATTAGAAAACGGATGTAGGACTGATCCGTCTCCAACGTATCTATAATTTTTGATTGTTCCATGCTATTATATTATCTGTTTTGGATGTTAATGGGCTTATTTATACACTTTTATATTATTTTGGGACTAACCTACTAACCCAAGGCCCAGTGCAAATTTCTGTTTTTTTGCCTATTTCAGTGTTTCGCAGAAAAGGAATATCAAAGGGAATCCAAATGGAATAAAACCTTCGGGAGAGTTATTTTTGGAACAAATGTGATCCAGGGGACTTGGAGTGGACGTCAAGAAACCAACGAGGCCACGAGGCAGGGGGCGCACCCTCCACCCTCGTGGTCCCCTCATGGTTCCACCGACCTACTTCTTCTTCCTATATATATTCATATACTTCGAAAACATCTAGGAGCACCACGAAACCCTATTTCCACCGCCGCAACCTTCTGTACCCAAGAGATCCCATCTTGGGGCCTTTTCCGGAGCTCCGCCGGAGGGGGAATCGATCACGGAGGGCTTCTACATCAACACCATAGCCTCTCTGATGATGTGTGAGTAGCTTACCTCAAACCTTCGGGTCCATAGTTATTATCTAGATGACTTCTTCTCTCTCTTTGGATCTCAATACAATGTTCTCCTCGATATTCTTGGAGATCTATTTGATGTAACTCTTTTTGCGGTGTGTTTGTCGAGATCCGATGAATTGTGGGTTTCTGATCAAGTTTATCTATGAAAAATATTTGATTCTTCTCTGAAATCTTTTATGTATGATTGGTTATCTTTGCAAGTCTCTTCGAATTATCAGTTTGGTTCGGCCTACTAGATTGATCTTTCTTGCAATGGGAGAAGTGCTTAGCTTTGGGTTCAATCTTGCAGTGTCCTTTCCCAGTGATAGCAGGGGAAGCAAGCCACGTATTGTATTGTTGCCACCGAGGATAAAAAGATGGGGTTTATATCATATTGCTTGAGTTTATCCCTCTACATCATGTCATCTTGCCTAACACGTTACTCTGTTCTTATGAACTTAATACTCTAGATGCATGCTGGATAGCGGTCGAGATGTGGAGTAATAGTAGTAGATGCAGAATCGTTTCGGTCTACTTATCGCGGACATGATGCCTATATACATGATCATGCCTAGATATTCTCATAAGTATGCACTTTTATATCAATTGCTTGACAGTAATTTGTTCACCCACCGTAACACTTATGCTATCTTGAGAGAAGCCACTAGTGAAACCTATGCCCCTGGGTCTATCTTTTATCATATAACTTTCCAATCTATTTTATTTTGCAATCTTTATTTTCCTATCTATATCATAAAAATACCAAAAATATTTATCTTATTATTATTATCTCTATCAGATCTCACTCTCGTAAGTGACCGTGAAGGGATTGACAGCCCCTTTATCGCGTTGGTTGCGAGCTTCTTATTTGTTTGTGTAGGTACGAGGGACTTGCGTGTAGTCTCCTACTGGATTGATACCTTGGTTCTCAAAAACTGAGGGAAATACTTACGCTACTTTTCTGCATCACCCTTTCCTCTTCAAGGGAAAACCAATGCAGTGCTCAAGAGGTAGCAAGGACATGGCGTTTCAGGAGGAAAATAGAACTAGGCTATGTGTTTGATTCAGTACAAAACTTCCTGCGGATGTTGTAAGACAAAATATAACTAACGCTGGCGGGCCAGAGGCTAGTAGATACCTGCTGGATCTTTGTGCCCCGTTGTCGTTATGGGCTGGGCCTGTTAAAAACCAAACCAAGCCTGGGCAGTCTACAACCCAGTTGAAACTTGCTTGACCTGAAAAAACTATATACCTACTCAACAAACGAGAGAATTCTCCAAGTACAGACTGATAACTAGGATGCAACAGGTATATTACTTTTTCATCGTGATAATAAGTGCATGCACTTGTTTCAAAAAAATTGGAGAACTGGGAATTCAAACTGCAGGTGCTTATGCTACCCATCAAATAAAAACCAGGTGCCTGAAAATTCGTTTCGAAACAAATGATTCAGCTTTATATCCACGTCGACCCTCGGCTTGATGGTTGGAAGAAAATGCGAAGTTCATACCAAAAGATCGTTAACAACAATACTAACTTGCGAACGACAAGGTAGTACAAGTACCGATACCAAACTAACTTATAGTCTTTTTACTCCTGGCCCTAGTGTTCGTCTGGTAGAAAATCTTGTAGAGAACCTACTCCCGCTCCTTCTCTTGCTCCAGGTCCCCGAGGTGGTACTGGTGCATCAACCAGTTGGTCCTCTGCTGGTCGAAGTTCTTGTTGGTGTGCAGCACCAGAACCTTTTTGCTGCCCGTCTGCCAGCCGTTGACCACCACCGGCAAGGTATTGTCGGTCTTGTGCCACATCGCGTGCATGCCACACTCCGACTGTATCTTGCAATGCATCCATGTGCCCCTTTTGAACGCCCTGGAATTGCGCTGGAAGAAATGCTTGCTTAGGCCACTCAGTGTGATACCTGCAGTATCGTCGAATACAGATTTTAGTGTACGTGGTTGGCATTTTCATAACATCTTTGGCATGTTGCAGTCACTTGTTTCACTTTTTATTAACTGTCAAATTGTAATTGCTTCACTAGGTCTGCGTCTAAAAAGAAAAATAGAGCTATAAACAAAGGAATATGTTTGTGCAAGTAGACGGTCGATCGGTGTCTTACCTGGAAGTTTCTCAGGATGGGTGTAGCATATGCCGTGCTCGCTGCCGATGGCTGGTATGAAAAAAATCGATGATAGGGTGAGATATCGCGCTGTCAGCAGTCACTTTGGCCTCAAGGTGCTCGATGAGCTCCTGATCCGTGGGATCGAACTTGACGCCAGCCGGCAGCACCGGTCAATCCTTTTTGGACTTGCATCGGTTAATTCCAGTTATATGGTACTCAATGTATGATCAATCGACTGTTTTAAGTGAATGATGAAATATTTCGACAGATAAGTGGTACTCCAAACCTGAAGTCCACAATACCCGAAGACGCCGCCAGGATTCTTGTGTCACCTCACGCGCAGCGTGTTGTCACGTCAATTCAATGTGTGGACATGATGAATAATTTGACCGACGTATACTAGTACTGCTACTGTACTACTTACTAGTCATATTTAGTGTCACATTTTAACCATAGGTTTAACTAACAAAATGTCAATGCATGTCACCGAAAATTATTCCATTGGAAACTATGTTCAAATACGAATAAAACGATATAATTTTTTGTGACATGCATTAACATTTAGTTAGTGAAATTTATGGTCAAAATTTGACACAAATTATGAAGGGGACCAGTAAACCAGGAGGGAGGTAGTAGTATGAGTAGCGCAATATATGGTATAGAGGACCAGTATAAATTTAGAAATAGGGTAAGAAGTTACAAGGCTGTGCGACAAACTTTGTAGGCTACATGAGTAATACAAAATATAATTCCTATTGGACAACACTTTCACCAACAAGTACACACTTATATATGGCTTCTGCACAACATCTCCATCATCATTATCAGTACATCCTACGTAGGTGAGTTAGGATGCACTTGATTCCTGAAAGGTATCTATCCTTCTAACCAGAGGAGTGCTTCAAACTAACAACAGTACGTAATATCCAACAAAAGAGGGTCATGCTACAGCAGCAGGACACATGTGTAGCGACCAGACCTCAGACAGTCTGATCTCTGTGCTTCAGTGTCATCCCTAGATCAGTAATGCTGACACGCACAGTACTTGAAGGATTTATAACAGAGTAGCAATCACACACTTATTACAACGAGTGTCTCGAAAGAGAACTTATTACAAATAATAAGGCTTAAGGCCATCTAATTACGATAACAGCGGAAGGCTTGGAAGATAAGTGAGTCCATCAACTCCAACGGCATCACTGAGTATAGAACCACGACCTAAAGGAACCTTACTCGTCGTCTGAAAAGTCCGCAACATGAACGTTGCAGCGCGAAAATGGGTCAGCACATGGAATATGCTGGCAATGTAACACATAGAGAGTAATGAACAGAAATAGGCTATACTACATGCTTATATGGCTGGTGGAAAGCTCTATGGTTACAGTTTTCGTAAAGCCAGTTTTGCGTAAAGCCAGTTTTCCCTACTGCAAAGGAATAAATTTTATTTAACTATCATGGTGGTTGTTAAACATTGAGAGTGTAGACACCCTCTCAATCCCAATTAAACATCATCATTAAAACCCAACAAAATTAATTAAAGGCACATGATGAGATTCACATGATAATCCAAGTACTAGATACTCAAGATGTCCATAACCGGGGACATGGCTAATCATGATTAGTTTGTACACTCTACAGAGGTTTGCGCACTTTTTCTCACAAGACTCGATCTCCTTCGTTGGTATTCTCGCACTACATGGTGTTTGAGAAACGGATGATCGAGACATAGTCTTTCAGAAGCGCTAGCACCTTATGATCGGGTAGATCGTTACACCTACTTTCCCCTACATATGCTAGTCTACCACTGTAAGAGTTCGCACGACTTAATCAACTATGCTAGAGCCCGTAGTAGCTTGTGGCCGCACACAGAAGTTTCTAGTATGAATAATCTCATGATCCCTTTGAGTCTGGGTGGCGGTCCATAAAGAAAAACAGGCAATCGCTGGAATACCCAGGTGCCTCAGTCCACCCAGATGTGTATTAAAGTTGCCACCTTAAATAAACCATTAATTAATAATCTCACATCTGTCATGGATACACTCACCCAATCCACGTGTACTAGCATAGCATGGCAATATAAGCAAACGTAGAAGTAACTCCCAAGGGTTTGATAATAAAACAGGTAATAGGTGCTACCGCATCTACTTTCCCAAAACCCACAATTTAATTAGATCCTAATCATGCAATGTTTGAGGATTGATCTAATGCAATAAAACTGGGTTGTAAGAGGTATGATCAAAGTGTTACTTGCCTTGCTGATGATCCGTGAAACCTAGAGATTCGAAGTAGCAAGCGGCGCACTCCGGGTACTCTATCGCAAACAAACAAGCACACAATAAGCACTCATCTAATGCACAGGTAAAACTCAAATAAGAGATCTAACCAGAAAGTTCAACTTAAGAACTCCGGTTTGCAAAAAGAATCAAATCAAACGAAGCAACGGAAGTCAAACAGCGAAAGAAACAAGCTTCGTTTACTAATCTGGATCTAAGTAAAATTTTACAGAAGCAAAAACTTGTTTGAGTTGGTTAAACGAAAAGAGGGTTTAGAGACGAAACTCTAGGCGCTTGAATCGCCTTATTCTGATAAACGAGCGAAAAGTTAAACTAAGATGAAATTCGGATCAGAAATCGCGATCAGAAATAATCCCGGAAAATCTGAGAAAAAGAAAAATGACGAACAGGCTAACGAACAAACGTTCGCTGTCTGCGGCTAAACGACGAAAACGGTTCGTTAAAATGAATGTACGGACGAACGTCCGCTAAATAAACTAAACCGGAAAAAACCCGATCTAAATAAAGAAAACGACCGCGTTTTTTATAAAAAAAACCGAGCGGTTAATCGGTGAAGACCGGCGGCGGCGGCGGCTACCTCCGGTGGCGGCGAACTCCGACGGGGCGGCGGCGGTCGGCGGCGAGGCGGCGGCGGCGCGCGGCGCGAGCGGGCAGCGGCGGCGGCGGCTAGGGGCGGCGGCGGCTAGGGTTAGGGCGGGGCTGGGCTCCCCCGGCTTATAAAGGCCGGCCGGGCTAGAGTCCGGGTCGGGTATGACCCGACTAGTTCGGTTCGTTTTTTAAAATAGTTTCGCGCAGAAAAACAAATAAAAGAAATACTAAACGGACTCCAAAAATCCCGAAATAATTTTTCTCCAACTTCTAAAATCAAGCCGGACAAGGTGAAAATTTATTTGGGGCCTAAATGCAATTTTGAAAAACGCGCATTTTTCCTAAATTCAAATAAAATAGCAGAAAACTCCAAAATAAAAAATCTTATTTGATTTTTTTATTAAATCCTCAATATTCCTTTAATTTGGGTAAGTCATTTTATTCCTTCTCACTTATTTTTATAACTGGAATTATTGAAGATAAAATAATTAAATCAAATGATCCTATTTTCAAAATTTGAGAAAACCCCAAATATGAAAATAACGAAATCCCCAACTCTCTCCATGGGTCCTTGAGTTGCGTAGGATTTCTAGGATCAAGCCAAAATGCAAATAAAATATGATATGCAATGATGATCTATGTATAACATTCCAAATTTAAAATTTGGGATGTTACAAACCTACCCCCTTAAGATGAATCTCGCCCTCGAGATTCGGGTTGGCTAGAAAATAGGCGAGGGTGGTCCTTCAGCAGATCTTCCTCTCGCTCCCAGGTGGCTTCATCCTCGGTGTGGTGGCTCCACAGAACTTTACGAAACCTGATAACCTTGCTGCGGGTGACTCAGCTGGCATATTCAAGAATCTTGACTGGTTTCTCCTCATAGGTCAAATCACTATCAAACTGAATCGCTTCCAGTGGCACTGTATCTCTCAGCGGTATATCCGCCATCTCTGCGTGGCACTTTTTCAATTGGGAAACATGGAACACATCATGAACTCCTGACAATCCTTCGGGCAACTCCAACTTGTAAGCAACTTCTCTCATACGCTCCAAAACTTTGTATGGTCCCACAAAACGTGGCGCTAATTTTCCCTTAACTCCAAAGTGCTTAACTCCTCGAAGCGGGGATACACGAAGATAAACTCTGTCTCCGACTTCGTAAACTGTCTCCTTGCATTTAGAATCTGCATAGCTCTTCTTCCTGGACTGGGCTACCTTGAGCCTATCGCGAATCAACTTCACTTTCTGTTCAGACTCCTTAATCAAATCTGGTCCAAACAACTGGCGATCTCCAACTTCATCCCACAACAATGGTGTTCTGCACCACCTTCCGTACAAGGCTTCAAAAGGGGCCATCTTCAAACTGGATTGATAACTATTGTTATAAGAGAACTCCGCATATGGCAAGTTGTCATCCCAACTAGATCCATAATCTAGCACACAAGCTCTCAGCATATCCTCCAAAATCTGATTGACTCTCTTGGTCTGTCCATCGGTCTGTGGATGAAAAGATGTACTGAACTCTAGCCTGGTACCCAAAGTTTCGTGCAACTGATTCCAGAACTTTGAGGTAAACTGGGTTCCTCTATCTGATACAATGCTCCTCGAAACTCCATGCAGACATACGATCCTGGTCATGTATATCTTTGCCAACTTAGCACTGGTGTAAGTGGTCTTTACTGGGATGAAATGAGCTACCTTCGTCAAGCGATCGACTACAACCCATATCGAGTCATAGCCTGAGCGGGTCCTGGGTAATCCCGTGATAAAATCCATGCCTAGCTTATCCCACTTCCATTCGGGTATCGGCAATGGCTGTAGCAATCCTGCTGGCTTCTGATGCTCTGCCTTTACTCTCTGACATACATCACAAATGACTACATACTCTGCAATATCCTTCTTCATTCCGGTCCACCAAAAAGTGTCTTTCAAATCCAAATATATCTTGGTATTTCCTGGGTGAATCGAGTACGGCGAATCATGGGCCTCTTGCAAAATTAACTTCCTGATCTCCGGGTCATTGGGCACATAAACGCGGTCCTCAAACCATAGGGTATCGTATTCATCCTCACGAAATTCTTTAGCTTTTCCCTTGCTCATTTTCTCTTTAATAGAGGCAATCTCTTTTCGGTCTTCTGAGCTTCTCTGATCTTATCCATTAGAGTAGACTGAATCTCCAATGCTGCTACATAGCCTCTCAGAACTATCTCCAAACATAGCTCACGAAGATCCTCGGCCTAACTCCTTTGGTAACTCTCCATTCATTAGGGTGTTGACATGGCTCTTGCGGCTCAACGCATTGGTTACTACATTAGCCTTTCCCGGGTGATAATGCAATCTCATGTCATAATCCTGGATGAGCTCTGATGTCTACTACACAACCTTCTTCTTGTAGACGTTGTTGGGCCTCCAAGTGTAGAGGTTGTAGGACAGTAGCAAATTTCCCTCAAGTGGATGGCCTAAGGTTTATCAATCCGTAGGAGGCGTAGGATGAAGATGGTCTCTCTCAAGCAACCCTGCAACCAAATAACAAAGAGTCTCTTGTGTCCCCAACACACCCAATACAATGGTAAATTGTATAGGTGCACTAGTTCGGCGAAGAGATGGTAAAACAAGTGGTATTTGGATGGTAGATAAAGGTATTTGTAATCTGAAATAATAAAACAGCAAGGCAGTAAGTGATAAAAGTGAGCATAAACGGTATTGCAATGGTAGGAAATAAGGCCTAGGGTTCATACTTTCACTAGTGTAAGTCCTCTCAACAATATTACATAATTGGATCACATAAAACTATCCCCCAACATGCAACAAAGAGTCACTCCAAAGTCACTAATAGCGGAGAACGAACGAAGAGATTATGGTAGGGTACGAAACCACCTCAAAGTTATTCTTTCCAATCAATCGTTGGGCTATATTCCTATAAGTGTCACAAACAGCCCTAGAGTTCGTACTAGAATAACACCTTAAGACACAAATCAACCAAAACCCTAATGTCACCTAGATACTCCAATGTCACCTCAAGTATCCGTGGGTATGATTATACGATATGCGCACACAATCTCAGATTCATCTATTCAACAAACACATAGAACCTCAAAGAGTGCCCCAAAGTTCCTACCAGAGAATCACGACGAAAACGTGTGCCAACCCCTATGCATAGGTTCATGGGCGGAACCCGCAAGTTGATCACCAAAACATACATCAAGTGAATCACGTGATATCCCATTGTCACCATAGATACGCACGGCAAGACATACATCAAGTGTTCTCAAATCTTTAAAGACTCAATCCGATAAGATTACTCCAAAGGGGAAACTCAATTCATTACAAGAGAGAAGAGGGGGAGGAGAAACATAAGATCCAACTATAATAGCAAAGCTCGCGATACATCAAGATCGTGCCAAATCAAGAACACGAGAGAGAGAGAGAGAGAGATCAAACACATAGCTACTGATACATACCCTCAGCCCCGAGGGAGAACTACTCCCTCCTCGTCATGGAGAGCGCCGGGATGATGAAGATGGCCACCGGTGAGGGTTCCCCCCTCCGGCAGGGTGCCGGAACGGGTCTAGATTGGTTTTTGGTGGCTACGGAGGCTTCTGGCGGCGGAACTCCTGATCTATTCTCCGTTCTGGAAGTTTTACGATACGTAGGTATATATGGGCGGAAGAAGTACGTCAGGGGAGCCACGAGGGCCCCACGAGGCAGGGGGCGCGCCCTAGGGGGGTGGGCGCGCCCCCCACCCTCGTGGCTTCCTCGTTCCTTCCTTGACGTGGGGCCCAAGTCTATCGGGTGGCTTTCGTTCCAAAAATAACTTCTCCAGTTGATTTCGTTCCGTTTCGACTCCGTTTGATATTCCTTTCCTTCGAAACACTGAAATAGGCATAAAACAGCAAATCTGGGTTGGGCCTCCGGTTAATAGGTTAGTCCCAAAAATAATATAAAAGTGGAAAATAAAGCCCAATGTTGCCCAAAACAGTAGATAATATAGCATGGAGCAATCAAAAATTATAGATACGTTGGAGACGTATCAAGCATCCCCAAGCTTAATTCCTGCTCGTCCTCAAGTAGGTAAATGATAAAAACAGAATTTTTGATGCGGAGTGCTACTTGGCATAATTTCAATGTAATTCTTCTTAATTGTGGTATGAATATTCAGATCCATAAGATTCAAGACAAAAGTTTAATATTGACATAAAAATAATAATACTTCAAGCATACTAACTAAGCAATCATGTTTTCTCAAAATAACATGGCCAAAGAAAGCTATCCCTACAAAATCATATAGTCTGGCTATGCTCTATCTTCACCACACAAAATATTTAAATCATGCACAACCCCGATGATAAGCCAAGCAATTGTTTCATACTTTTGATGTTCTCAAACCTTTTCAATCTTCACGCAATACATGAGCGTGAGCCATGGAATGGAATGGTGGTTGTGGAGAAGACAAAAAGGGAGAGGATAGTCTCACATCAACTAGGCGTATCAACAGGCTATGGAGATGCCCATCAATAGATATCAATGTGAGTGAGTAGGGATTATCATGCAACGGATGCACTAGAGCTATAAATGTATGAAAGCTCAACAAAAGAAACTAGTGGGTGTGCATCCAACTCGCTTGCTCACGAAGACTAGGGCATTTTGAGGAAGCCCATCATTGGAATATACAAGCCAAGTTCTATAATGAAAGGTTCCCACTAGCATATGAAAGTAACAACATAGGAGACTCTCTATCATGAAGATCATGGTGCTACTTTGAAGCACAAGTGTGGTAAAAGGATAGTAGCATTGCCCCTTCTCTCTTTTTATCTCATTTTTTTATTTTTTTATTTGGGCCTTTCTCTTTTTCTTATTTGGGCTTCTTTGGCCTCTTTTATTTATTTATATTCGTCTGGAGTCTCATCCCAACTTGTGGGGGAATTATAGTCTCCATCATCCTTTCCTCACTGGGACAATGCTCTAATAATGATGATCATCACACTTTTATTTACTTACAAATCAAGAATTACAACTCGATACTTAGAAAAAAAATATGACTCTATATGAATGCCTCCGGCGGTGTACCGGGATGTGCAATGATGCATGAGTGACATGTATGAAAGAATTATGAACGGTGGCTTTGCGACAAATACGATGTCAACTACATGATCATGCAAAACAATATGACAATGATGAAGCTTGTCGTAATAAACAGAACGGTGGAAAGTTGCATGGCAATATATCTCGGAATGGCTATGGAAATGCCATAATAGGTAGGTATGGTGGCTGTTTTGAGGAAGGTATATGGTGGGTGTATGATACCGGCAAAAGGTGCGCAGTATTAGAGAGGCTAGCAAAGGTGGAAGGGTGAGAGTGCGTATAATCCATGGACTCAACATTAGTCATAAAGAACTCATATACTTATTGCAAAAATCTACAAGTTATCAAAGCAAAGTATTACGCGCATGCTCCTAGGGGGATAGATTGGTAGGAAAAGACCATCTCTCGTCCCCGACCGCCACTCATAAGGAAGACAATCAATAAATAAATCATGCTCCGACTTCATCACATAACGGTTCACCATATGTGCATGCTACGGGAATCACAAACTTCAACACAAGTATTTCTCAAATTCACAACTACTCAACTAGCATGACTCTAATATCATCATCTCCATATCTCAAAACAATTATCAAGTAACAAACTTCTAATAGTATTCAACACACTCATAAGAAAGTTTTATTATTAATCTTTTATACCTAGCATATTAGGATTTTAAGCAAATTACCATGCTATTTAAGACTCTCAAAATGATCTAAGTGAAGCATGAGAGTTCATCTATTTCTATAATACCACCACCGTGCTCTAAAAAGATATAAGTGAAGCACTAGAGCAAACGACAAACTACTCCGAAAGATATAAGTGAAGATCAATGAGTAGTTGAATAATTATGCAACTATGTGAAGACTCTCTAACATTTAAGATTTTCATATCTTGGTATTTTATTCAAACATCAAGCAAAACATAATGAAATAAAATGATGCTCCAAGCAAAACACATATCATGTGGCGAATAAAAATATAGCTCTAAGTAAAGTTACCAATGAACGAAGACGAAAGAGGGGATGCCTTCCGGGGCATCCCCAAGCTTAGTATTTTGGTTGTCCTTGAATATTACCTTGGGGTGCCTTGGGCATCCCCAAGCTTAGGCTCTTGCCACTCCTTATTCCATAGTCCATCGAATCCTTACCCAAAACTTGAAAACTTCACAACACAAAACTTAACAGAAAACTCGTAAGCTCTGTTAGTATATGAAAATAAATCACCACTTCAAGGTACTGTAATGAACTCATTATTTATTTATATTGGTGTTAAACCTACTGTGTTCAAACTTCTCTATGGTTTATAAACTATTTTACTAGCCATAGATTCATCAAAATAAGCAAACAACACATCAAAAACAGAATCTGTCAAAAACAGAACAGTCTGTAGTAATATGGATCAAACGTATACTTATGGAACTCATAAAATTCTCAAATAAATTGCTGGAACTGAGGAATTTATCTATTAATTATATTCAAAAAGAATTAACTAAATAACGTTCTCCAAATAAAAATGGCAGCAATTCTCGTGAGCGCTAAAGTTTCTGTTTTTTACAGCATGATCATAAAGACTTCACCCAAGTCTTCCCAAAGGTTCTACTTGGCACAAACACTAATTAAAACATAAAACCACATCTTAACAGAAGCTAGATCTATTATTTATTCCTAAACAGAACCAAAAAGCAAGAAACAAAAGTAAAATTGGGTTGCCTCCCAACAAGCGCTATCGTTTAACGCCCCTAGCTAGGCATGATGATTTCAATGATGCTCACATAAAAGATAGGAATTGAAACATAAAGAGAGAATCATGAAGAATATGCCTAGCACATTTAAGTCTAACCCAATTCCTATGCATAGGGATTCTATGAGAAAACAACTTATGGGAACAAGAATCAACTTGCATAGGAAGGTAAAACAAGCATAATTTCAATATTTTAAGCACATAGAGAGGAAACTTGATATTATTGCAATTCCTACAAGCATATATTCCTCCCTCATAATAATTTACAGTAGCATCATGAATGAATTAAACAATATAACCAGCACCTAAAGCATTCTTTTCATGATCTACAAGCATAGATTTTTTATTACTCTCCACATAAGCAAAATTCTTCCTATTCGGAATAGTGGGAGTATCATAAGAGACTTGAATACTATAAATTGTTTCCACATTAAAAGAGTAATGTTCAGAGAAAGGGTACTCATAATCATGACAAGTTTTATAAATATAATCATCACTACTCTTTATAGCAATTTTTTTATCACAATAATCATCATAAGTAGCAACTTTGTTCTCATCATAATCGATTGAAACCTCTTCCAAGATAGTGGATACATCACTAAATAAAGTCATGACCTCTCCAAATCCACTTTCATAAATATTATAAGATTCAACATACTCCAAAATAATGGGATCATTACTTCCTAAAGTTGACACTCTTCCAAACCCACTTTCATCAATTTAATCATCGTAAGTAGAAGGCATGCTATCATCATAACAACTTTGCATATCAAAACTTGAGAGGCTAAAAATATCATCATTATTAAACATAGCATCCCCAAGCTTGGGACAAACATTAATTGCAACAAATATATTCTCAAATATGTCATCCTCACCAAACATAGCTTCCCCAAGCTTGGGCCTTTTCATATCATAAGTATAATCACTCTCATCATTAATAGTTTTGATAGCACCAATAGTATAGCAATTATCATATTATTTCAAGCAAGTGCCAAAAAGATTTTCAATATCATAAGAAGTATCATTATCTTCCCAATCATAATCATCACAACAAGCAATAGGCACAACGAGATCATCATCAAGTGTATCATCTTCATTTTCATGAGGCACAACAATAATAGGAGCAACATTATTTGGGAGAGATACCTTTTTACCTCTCTTCCTTTTTCTTTTCTTCTTCACCACATCATGTGTGGGTTCAATCCTGTTTTTGGAGCTCCGTATTAATGAGATTGGTTGAATTGAAGGCTCCTCCTCGTTACCAGATTCATCATAAGAAATAATAGGAGGATATTGGGAAGTCTCTTCCCTTTCATTAGTATTCTCTTCATCTTCTATTTGTTTTATTTTCTTTATGTATTTGGCAATATAAGGATTTTCAATGCAATTCACCGCACAATACATATAAATCTTCTCTAGATCAAAACCAAGAAGTTTATCGAGATTAAATTTTGGAATACCCTCAGTTATACGTTTAATTTCTTCATAACCCAAGAGCAAACTAAGTTCATTATGATGTGCAAGGGAAATCAAGTCATCACAATTTTTGGACACGATACGGTCATGAAACAATTTTCATTTGATATTTAAATGACCATGTTCATTGCAAAGTTCGCAAGTATGGGTAAGATATCTTAAATTTTCAGCACATTCATCTAGCTCTTCTTGCAACAATTTGGTTTCTAAGTACTTATGCCCCTTGCAATATCTATCTTCCCTATTTGGTGTGTACTTGCAAACATGCACTCCACAAAAATTGACATGTTTATAGGAGGCATTTTCATCATAACTAGCATCATGGGTATTCAAAGAATTCATACTAACAACATTGCAATCATGCTCATCATTCAAAGATTTAGTGCCAAACATTTTATAGATTTCTTCTTCTAGTACTTGAGCACAATTTTCCTTTCCATCATACTCACGAAAGATATTAAAAAGGTGAAGCGTATGAGACAAACTCAATTCCATTTTTTGTAATTTTCTTTATAAACTAAACTAGTGATAAAACAAGAAACTAAAAGACTCGATTGCAAGATCTAAAGATATACCTTCAAGCACTCACCTCCCCGGCAATGGCGCTAGAAAAGAGCTTGATGTCTACTACACAACCTTCTTCTTGTAGACGTTGTTGGGCCTCCAAGTGCAGAGGTTTGTAGGACAGTAGCAAATTCCCCTCAAGTGGATGACCTAAGGTTTATCAATCCATAGGAGGCGTAGGATGAATATGGTCTCTCTCAAGCAACCCTGCAACCAAATAACAAAGAGTCTCTTGTGTCCCCAACACACCCAATACAATGGTAAATTGTATAGGTGCACTAGTTCGGCGAAGAGATGGTAAAACAAGTGGTATATGGATGGTAGATAAAGGTATTTGTAATCTGAAATAATAAAAACAGCAAGGCACTAAGTGATAAAAGTGAGCGTAAATGGTATTGCAATGGTAGGAAATAAGGCCTAGGGTTCATACTTTCACTAGTGTAAGTCTTCTCAACAGTAATATCATAATTGGATCACATAACTATCCCTCAACATGCAACAAAGAGTCACTCCAAAGTCACTAATAGCGGAGAACGAACGAAGAGATTATGGTAGGGTACGAATCCACCTCAAAGTTATTCTTTCCAATCAATCCGTTGGGCTATTCCTATAAGTGTCACAAACAGCCCTAGAGTTCGTACTAGAATAACACCTTAAGACACAAATCAACCAAAACCCTAATGTCACCTAGATACTCAAATTTCACCTCAAGTATCCGTGGGTATGATTATACGATATGCATCACACAATCTCAGATTCATCTATTCAACCAACACATAGAACCTCAAAGAGTGCCCCAAAGTTCCTACCGGAGAATCACGATGAAAACGTGTGCCAACCCCTATGCATAGGTTCATGGGCGGAACCCGCAAGTTGATCACCAAAACATACATCAAGTGAATCACGTGATATCCCATTGTCACCACAGATACGCACGGCAAGACATACATCAAGTGTTCTCAAATCTTTAAAGACTCAATCCGATAAGATTACTCCAAAGGAGAAACTCAATTCATTACAAGAGAGAAGAGGGGGAGGAGAAACATAAGATCCAACTATAATAGCAAAGCTCGCGATACATCAAGACCGTGCCAAATCAAGAACACGGGAGAGAGAGATCAAACACATAGCTACTGATACATACCCTCAGCCCCAAGGGTGAACTACTCCCTCCTCGTCATGGAGAGCGCCGTGATGATGAAGATGGCCACCGGTGAGGGTTCCCCCCTCCGGAAGGGTGCCGGAACGGGTCTAGATTGGTCTTTGGTGGCTACGGAGGCTTCTGGCGGCGGAACTCCCGATCTATTCTCCGTTCTGGAAGTTGTACGATACATAGGTATATATGGGCGGAAGAAGTACGTCAGGGGAGCCATGAGGGCCCCACGAGGCAGGGGGCGCGCCTAGGGGGGTGGGCGCGCCCCCACCCTCATGGCTTCCTCATTCCTTCCTTGACGTGGGGTCCAAGTCTATCGGGTGGCTTTCGTTCCAAAAATAACTTCTCCAGTTGATTTCGTTCCGTTTCAACTCTGTTTGATATTCCTTTCCTTCGAAACACTGAAATAGGCATAAAACAGCAAATCTGGGCTAGGCCTCCGGTTAATAGGTTAGTCCCAAAAATAATATAAAAGTGGAAAATAAAGCCAAATGTTGCCCAAAATAGTAGATAATATAGCATGGAGCAATCAAAAATTATAGATACGTTGGAGACGTATCAAGCTCCAACCATCTTCTTTGCCTGAGATTCAACTCCTTCTGCGTGAATATGTACTCCAAACTCTTGTGATCCGTGTACACCTCACAATGGTTTCCAATGAGAAAATGTCTCCAAGTCTTCAATGCGTGCACTACGGCTGCTAACTCCAAATCATGTGTAGCATAATTCAATTCATGGGGCTTAAGCTATCGTGAAGCATACGAAACAACTCTTCCCTCCCGCATAAGCACTGCTCCAAGTCCTCGACGTGAAGCGTCGCAATACACCTCATAATCCTTGCGCTAATCTGGCAGAATCAACACTGGCGAGGTAACCAAACGTTTCTTCAATTCCTGGAAACTGGCCTCACATTCCTCAATCCAATTTGAACTTGGTATCCTTCTTCAACAACTCCGTCATAGGTTTTGCAATCTTCAAGAAATTTTCAATGAATCTCCGGTAGTATCCTGTGAGTCCAAGAGAACTCCGGATCTCTCCAACTGTTGTTGGAGCTTCCCAATTTGTCACAGTGACAACTTTGGTGGGATCTACTACTATTCCTTCTCCTGATATAACATGTCCGAGGAATCCAACTTCCTTCAACCAAAACTCACATTTGCTGAACTTGGCATATAACTGATGTTCTCTGAGCTTACCAAGTACCAAACGCAAATGTTCTTTATGTTCTTCTTCATTCTTTGAGTAGACCAGAATATCATCAATGAATACTACGACGAACTTATCCAAAAACTCCATAAACACTTTCTTCATCATGTTCATAAAATAAGCAGGTGTGTTAGTCAGACCAAATGACATAACGGTATACTCATACAGCCCATACCTTATGGTAAAAGTTGTCTTAGGTATGTCCTGCTATTGAATCTTCAATTGGTGGTATCCTGATCGCAAATCGATCTTGGAAAATACCTTAGCTCCTTGCAATTGGTCAAACAAATCATTGATCATCGGCAGTGCGTACTTATTCTTGATCGTCACTTCATCCAATCCTCGATAATCAACAACCATCCTTAACGATCCATCCTTCTTTTCCACTAGAAGTACTGGTGATCCCCAAGGTGACGAACTTGGGCGAATATATCCCTTATCCAGTAACTCCTTAATCTGCTTCTTAATCTCCTCCAAATCCTTTGCAGGCATTCTATACAGTCTCTTAGATATTGGTCTTGTGCCTGGCAAAAGCTCAATCAAAAACTCAATGTCTCTATCCGGTGGCATGCCGGGCAATTCTTCTGGAAATACATCCGGAAAATCCTTTACCACCGGTACTTCCTCCTATACAACTCCGGATAGGGAATTTACTTGTGTCCTCTTCGGCTCATGCCGTGACACATACTTGATCCTTCTTCCTTCTGGGGTGGTATGCAAAATCGACTTACTGGCGCAATCGATGTTTCCTCCATACATCGATAGCCAATCCATACCCAGAATTACATCCAAACCTTGCGATTCCAAAATGATTAAATCCGAGGGAAACACATGCCTACCTATACTCAATGGCACTTGAAAACATCCTTTATTGGCCATATACTCCGCTCCTGGTGAGCTTACTAACATAGGTGTTCTAAGAACCTTGGTGGGAAGTTTATACTTATCCACGAATCCCCTTGATATGTATGAATGTGATGCACCAGTATCAAAAAGGACGATTGCAGTAAATGACTTAACCAAAAACTTACCTATTACTGCATCTGGCTGGGCTTCAACCTCCTCCACGTTAAAATGGTTCACCTGTCCCCTGTTGAAAGGGTTCGGCTTCTTCCCAGAGCTTTCATTGCCATTTCCATTCTGGGTTTCAGGACATTCATTGGCATAATGTCCGGTCTTCTAACACTTATAACAAGTGACTTGGCTCAGGTCTCTCTTGGCTGGGGTTGATGGGTTGGTATGGTTCTGACCGTTGCTTCCCCCATTCCCATTACCGTTCTTAGGGCCATTATGATTATGCGAACTTCCTCCTCCATGGGTATGCTGAAAATGTCCTCCCATTTTCGGGGTAAAACATGGCTTCTGCTGAGCTCCTGAGTTGTACTTCCCTTGTCCATACTTCCTCTTGCGGTTCTCAATCTGCTGCTGCTTCCCTTCAATCATAAGAGAACGATCTACCAGTTCCTGGTAGTTGTTGAAAGTTGCTACCATCAACTGCATGCTCAACTCATCATTCAGTCCTTCCAGAAACTTCTCCTGCTTAGCTGCATCCGTAGCAACGTCATCCGGGGCATAACGTGCTAACTTACTAAAGTCATCAACGTATTGGCCAACTGTCCATCCTTCTTGGCGCAAGTTGCAAAACTCATGCTTCTTCATGGCCATAGCTCCTGCGGAAACATGGGCTGTACGGAAAGCCTGCTGAAATTGGTCCCATGTCACTGTGGCTATAGGGTAGGTGACAGTGTAATTCTCCCACCATGATGCTGCTGGTCCTTCCAACTGGTGTGCGGCAAAACACACCTTCTCAGCGTCAGTACATCCTATAGTGGTTAACTCCCTTCCAATCTTGTGGAGCCAATCATCTGCTACTATAGGCTCGGTGCTACTGGAGAACACCGGGGATTTAGTCTAAGGAAACGGGTTAAGTGATCAACAGGTGGTGGTGGTGGTGGGGGGGTTGTTGTTGTTGTTCCCCTGATTCTGATTCTGGACTAGCAACTGCATCAATGCATTCTGCTGCTGGATCAACTGAGTGAGCTCCGGTGGGAAGGCAAATCCATTGTCACGTCTCAGAGGCATCTGATGGGTTTAGAGGGGAGAGATTAGAATAGAATGAGGTCTAATGAGAAAGCACTACCCATATGCACATGAGACAAACACAAACATTTCACTCAATCAATCAAACAAGGGCATACAATCGGTCTAACTATCACAAAAGTGCTTGGACTACTCTATTTACATGGTGGAATACTACTACTAATGTGGTGGTCTACTAGAAATATTCTTCGGTTGCAGACTCCATGATATCTGCTCTAGCTTCGTCTTCAAAGTCATCATCGCTTAGGTCAGAGTCGGTGTCGTCGATGATGATGTAGTCTTCCGGGCGAATCTCCTTGGGTTCTTCATCTTCTTCTACTGGTGTGGGGTCTCCCATGAATATTCCGATCTTCTTAATCAGGTCGTCATTCTTTTCCACTAGTACGACGATTTCCTCCTCATAATCTTCACATCTAGCCTTGAGTTCTTCCTCTAGTTCCGTGATTCTTGTCATCACCTTCTTCAGATCTAACATGCCTGCACACATCTGGTTCTCCTGACGTCGAATGTGCTAGTTTAACTCCTGGATAAAAGTTGCGATTGATCTATCCTTCTTGGTGCTGATCATTTCCCAGTGCTCATCTCGGTGCCCACAAATCTGGTAGATAGTATCCTTGAGATCATTGTGGTAAACTTCTCCAATGCGTGCCATGGCGATGTGGGCTGCCATGCTCTTTCCTAGACTCCAGGTTGGTGCATCAAAGGAAAACTCTATGGGCTCGGTGACCGGTGCGAACATCCTTCCTGGAACTTGAACTTGAATCATCCAGCGCTCCTCCTCGGGTGAAGTGGCGTTGTAGGTCCCGGTGAAGCTTGGTACTCCGATGTTCAGGTACTTAGTGACTTCCTTCAGGTGGTGTCCAAAGGGTGTATCTTCATCCGGTTGCGTGAACTTGTTCCTTGCATATGCCATCCTAAAAGAGTAGAAAAGATGAGGAGTCAGAGATGAGAAGAGTGAGTAGTGATCTAGGGCTTTAGCTTAGTGGTCGTGTCCTACAGTCAGCGTGTGCTCTGATACCATCTTGTAGCGACCAGACCTCAAACAGTCTGATCTCTGTGCTTCAGTGTCATCCCTGGATTAGTAATACTGACACGCATAGTACTTGAAGGATTTATAACAGAGTAGCAATCACACACTTATTACAACGAGTGTCTCAAAAGAGAACTTATTACAAATAATATGGCTTAAGGCCATCTAATTACGATAACAGCGGAAGGCTTGGAAGATAAGTGAGTCCATCAACTCCAACGGCATCACTAAGTATAGAACAACGACCTAAAGGCACCTTACTCATCGTCTGAAAAGTCTGCAACATGAACGTTGCAGCCCAAAAATGGGTTAGCACATGGAATATGCTGGCAATGTAACACATAGAGAGTAATGAACAGAAATAGGCTATACTACATGCTTATATGGCTGGTGGAAAGCTCTATGGTTATAGTTTTGCGTAAAGCCAGTTTTCCCTACTGGAAAGGAATAAATTTTATTTAACTATCATGGTGGTTGTTAAACATTGAGAGTGTAGACACCCTCTCAATCCCAATTAAACATCATCATTAAAACCCAACAAAATTAATTAAAGGCACATGATGAGATTCACATGATAATCCAAGTACTAGATACTCAAGACGTCCATAACAGGGGACACGACTAATCATGATTAGTTTATACACTCTGCAGAGGTTTGAGCACTTTTCCCCACAAGACTCGATCTGCTCTGTTGGGATTCTCGCACTACATGGTGTTTGAGAAACGGATGACCGAGACATAGTCTTTCAGAAGCGCTAGCACCTTACGATCGGGTAGACCGTTACACCTACTTTCCCCTGCATATGCTAGTCTACCACTGTAAGAGTTCGCTCGACTTAATCAACTATGCTAGAGCCCATAGTAGCTTGTGGCTGCACACGAAAGTTTCTAGTATGAATAATCTCATGATCCCTTTGAGCCTGGGTGGCGGTCCATAAAGAAAAATAGGCAATCGCTGGAATACCCAGGTGCCTCAATCCACCCAGATGTGTATTAAAGTTGCCACCTTAAATAAACCATTAATTAACAATCTCACATCTGTCATGGATACACTCACCCAATCCACGTCTACTAGCATAGCATGACAATATAAGCAAACGTAGAAGTAACTCCCAAGGGTTTGATAATAAAACAGGTAATAGGTACTACCTCATCTACTTTCCCAAAACCCACAATTTAATTAGATCCTAATCATGCAATGTTTGAGGATTGATCTAATACAATAAAACTGGGTTGTAAGAGGTATGATCAAAGTGTTACTTGCCTTGCTGATGATCCGTGATACCTGGAGATTCGAAGTAGCAAGCGGCGCACTCCGGGTACTCTATCGCAAACAAACAAGCACACAATAAGCACTCATCTAAAGCACATGTAAAACTCGAATAAGAGATCTAATCGGAAAGTTCAACTAAAGAACCCCGGTTTGCAAAAAGAATCAAATCAAACGAAGCAACAAAAGTCAAACAGCGAAAGAAACAAGCTTTGTTTACTAATCTGGATCTAAGTCAAATTTTACAGAAGCAAAAACTTGTTTGAGTTGGTTAAACGGAAATAGGGTTTCGAGACGAAACTCTAGGCGCTTGAATCGCATGATTCCGATAAACGAGCGAAAAGTTAAACTAAAACGAAAATCGGATCAGAAATCATGATCAGAAATAATCGCGGAAAATCCGAGAAAAAGAAAAACGACAAACAGGCTAACGAACGAATGTTCGCTGTCTGCGGCTAAAGATGAAAACCGTTCGTTAAAACAAATGTACGGACGAACGTCCGCTAAATAAACTCAACCAAAAAAACCGGATCTAAATAAAGAAAACGACGCAGTTTTTATAAAAAAAACTGGGCGGTTAACTG
Source organism: Triticum urartu (assembly GCF_003073215.2). Classification (NCBI taxonomy): domain Eukaryota; kingdom Viridiplantae; phylum Streptophyta; class Magnoliopsida; order Poales; family Poaceae; genus Triticum; species Triticum urartu. The sequence goes on from NC_053023.1 coordinate 177,658,877, forward strand.
GTGAAGACCGGCGGCGGTGGTGGCTACCGCCGGTGGCGGCGAACTCCGGCGGGGCGGTGGCGGTGGCGGTCGGCGGCGACAGCAGCGGCGGCTCGGGGCGGCGACGGCTAGGGGTGGTGGTGGCTCGGGTTAGGGCGTGGCTGGGTGGCTCGGGTTGGGCTCCCCAGACTTATAAAGGCCGGCCGGGCTAGAGTCCGGGTCGGGTACGACCCGGCTAGGTCGGTTCGTTTTTTTAAATAGTTTCGCGCAGAAAAACAAATAAAAGAAATACTAAACGGACTCCAAAAATCCCGAAATAAATTTTCCCCGACTTCTAAAATCAAGCCGGACAAGGTGAACATTTATTTGGGGCCTAAATGCAATTTTGAAAAATGCGCATTTTTCCTAAATTCAAATAAAACAACGGAAAACTCCAAAATAAAATATCTTATTTGATTTTTTATTAAATCCTCAATATTCCTTTAATTTGGGAAAGTCATTTTATTTCCTCTCACTTATTTTTATAATTGGAATTATTGAAGATAAAATAATTAAATCAAATGATCCTATTTTCAAAATTTGAGAAAACCCCAAATATGAAAATAACGAAATCCCCAACTCTCCATGGGTCCTTGAGTTGCGTAGGATTTCTAGGATCAAGCCAAAATGCAAATAAAATATGATATGCAATGATGATCTGTGTATAACATTCCAAATTGAAAATTTGGGATGTTACAACATGGCTCATTCTAGATATCAATACGAATCAAGTTGTGCATATTTGCTGTTGGCATGAACCACATCGCCGCATGTCGGGTTTGCAAAAGCCATCCATCGCATGGAAGCTTAATGCCTTTCACACACTGAAGATTATCTGGCAACAAGCTGTGTCGACGAATCTCTGGATATGGTGATTCATGAAACCCATGGTATGATGTGTAAACGCAGTTCCCCCTGGCGAATGGAAGTTGCATAGCATAGTAATCATCGCCGGTGATATGATCGATGATTGGTTGGATGATCGGATAATTGAGCCCGAGGAACATGGAGTGGTTTACGGGGCTATAAACCCGCCTCCAGTTGAATACGCCTGGCCCAACGGAGCTGAGATCTTTCTCGAACACAAAACAACCATAGCCATCAATGTCCTGAACGCCCCAGGCATTGTACTGCATGTGGTTTGATGAAATGGTTTGGTCAATTTGGTATGTGCAAATGAGCATCAAATGACCGTCTTCAGCTAAACGAGCGATAAACCACCACCCATCGGCTGGTATGATTCCAGGTCCTGGAATCATGAAGGCTAGCGCATTTGCGTCTGCCGCAACAATTCAAATTGGAGACAAAAAGGACAAAAATAAACTATCATGTTCAGAGTATGTGTGGAATTAAGATTATTATAATAGTGACACATATCATAGACAAAGAATTGCAATGCCGTGGTCATAATCATACCCCAAGTTAAAAAATAAGCCAATGACTTTCATATTCTAGCAATATATCATGGTTCAAACATCATGTAACAATGAGAGGAAAACAGATATGACAGGGCCTACTCATATTCTACCATATCACTTACTATAGTTATCATATCAACTCTAAGCAATAACATGCGTTGTTATAAAAATCCTGGAAATGATAGTAACATATAGAAATCATGAGGTTATACTCATAGTATCTATTCTAACAATCATTAGATGCCAATTGTTCTCATATCAACTCTAGCAATAACATGTGTGGTCATAAAAATCTAGGAAATGAGAGGAACATATAGCAATGATGTGGTTATAGACATACTATATATTCTAAATTTGTAACAATGAACAGGCAGTCGTATTCTTAAGGTAAAGCTGAGATGAGATAGAACAATTACACGACAATATATTCCATCAGTATAGGCAGCCAATATGTGCGTTGACCGCATAAACGATGCCGTCGTGCACTATAGCATTAGACAGAAATGTTGGGTGAAGAGGATCGACGATGAACCATAACCATGTATGGCGACTGGATTCCAGATAGACTAATCCCATGTTGAACACGACAATGAGCTTGTAATCCCTGTAGTCTTGTCATGGTGTGGGCACTTTGCAGACTACAACCTTTAGCAGACAGAGGTCGAGCCAAAAGTTGACACGTCTTGTACGTAGTAGGCAGGAGTGTCCGGCGGGCCATGAGGCTCGTTGGCTGCGGTATCCAACGATGGAAGGGTGATCTCTCGTTGGGTGTAGATATCCACGAGACGCCACGGACTACCAGATTGGTGGATGAGGACGATCCAGTTGGCCTTCATGCCTGCCCAGTAGTGGCTGCACATGAAGGACAGGTGGACGGGTAGTAGCATGTCGAGGGCACCACGACAACCTCCGTAGGATCGTCAAGTCGGTGTCTAGGCCACCTGTGAGGATCGGGCATCAGCAAGCAGGGTGTCTTGAAAAGAGCCGGCCGGTTGCAGACGAGTAGACGGTACAAAGACACCGAGCATGCAGCCAGACGAACGGTGCTGAGCAGGTCCATACGATTACAGATTTGCTCCAAGAGAACATCAGGGAGGAAATTTCAATTGCGGCTCTGCTGTCAGTCGGTTCTGCCATAGGGTTTTTTAGGGCGTTGAGTAACTGGGGTTTTCGCTGCCTGCGAGCCAGCGGGGAAGTGGATTCGGGCGGGCGAGCGAAGATGGCGTGTGTGGCCGAGTAGTGAGCGAGGGGATATGGTACGCGCGAGCTACCAAGGAAGATGGTGCGGGTGGGCGAGCAGTGAGCGGGGGGAAATGGTGTGCGGCCGACGATGGGGAAGAGAGGAGGAAGAAGAAGAGAGGAGGAAGAAGAGTGAAATACGGGGAAGAAAGTGCATTAAATCTTAATTCTACTGGTACTACTACCAGGATATACCGTCCTTCGGAGTGTAAATAGCTACACCGATGACATGTGGGTCTACCTCAAGAGGGACCATATGTCAGTTAATGGAGGAGAGAGGTGCGTAGTCGTATTTGTGGAAGCGTGCTCCACCGGCAAACATGATGGCAGTACTGGGTAAGGCTGATTTAGAAACACCAATACGCTGGTTCAGCTTATTAATTAAGTGTCCCATCCCCTGTAGCGTGTATTGTCACTTCACTGTGAAGACTAGTTGAATAGTTCTCTCTGACCGAGATGGGGAATAATGGATCACGAAGACTTCCTATCTATAGTATCCCTATGCATGTACGCTCGGGCCCCTCCCAATGCTCCGCCTTGTATAGGTGCTAAGGCTGCCATGTAGGCAAAAAGTTTGATGTGGCAAGGTAATTAAGAGGAGAGATAAGTGTAGTGACCCCAGTACTAAGCGCGAGAACCTAGACAAAAGACTTAAATGGAAATTACCCACCAATGCATGAAGAACTTTAGTTACAAAATCATTAAATAAAGGATGCTTAGCACCAACAAGTTAAGCACTTGTACATGTAAGCATTGGGAGCTTTAGTTGCTAAAGTTTTTAATGTGCTTAGCACCCCATGTAAGCATCGATGCATCTTGTCCAACAAGATGAAACATTTGCCAAGGCACCCGGCACCAATAATGTAGGAGTACTAGTACTACCTCATTTCTGGTTTATAGGGCTCAATTCAAAAATCTCATCAACCAAGGTAGATGATGAGTGGTGGAATAATTTCTGTAGTTTGCAAAAGCACTCAATTAATGCACTCATTTTCCTCAAAAAATTATGTTTACCAATGCATTAATTTTGTGTCAAACTTTGACCATCTACTCCCTCTATCCAGGTGAGTCATCTTTTGTTGTGCAGCGTGACCAAGGAGGGAAAAACAAGAGAACTTAATGTTTATTTGCTACTCCCTCCGTTCCTAAATATTGTATTTTTCGACATTCAAATGGAATACAACATACGGATGTATGTAGACATATTTTAGAGTGTAGATTCACTCATTTTGCTCCGTACGTAGTCACTTGTTGAAATCTCTAAAGAGACAAATACTCCGTGGGAACAGAGGGAGGCTTTTACTCCGTATTTGGGAACAGAAGGAGTATCACAATATGGAGGGAACAGAGGAAGCTTGAAATATGAACATGTTAATGGGAGGGAGTAAAAGCCTCATGCATGCATGCATGCAACATGCAACACTCACACGTACACATGGACGCACGCAACACTCACGCACCCATGCCGCACACAGCACGCGATGCAACACACACGCTCACGCTCAAGTGCTCAACCTACTCCCTACGTCCGTGAAAGACTGTACATTTAGAGATTTACACATTGACCAAGGCATAATTAACGCCCAAAAGTTGCAGATTTATGTGTGCATGCGACCATTGAGAGAAGAAGATTAAATGAAGGTGTTGCATGCCGTAATTAAGGATAGACATGTAGCCTATAGCTAGAGCACAAGTTGGTGCATTAGTCAATCAATATTGACTTTAGATTAAAGGCTAAATGCATTGGAAGTGTAGATGTACACTCTTTGTTTTTTAGCCGATGTACACTCTTTGTTGGAAGACCGAGGGAGTACACGTGCATGCACTCACATACACAGCCAGGGTGGTTTGCGCGCAAGGGTTGGACTCCTGTCACGCCTGCGTAAAGTTTTGTTCAACTGATTTCTTTGCTCTGCCAACTGACAGGTGGGACCTAGAAATCAGGTGAAAATTTAACCAGTCAACAAAGTGCCACGTCGACTATGTGGCCGGTCAGTAGGGTGCAATACGGTGCTCTATGATGAGCTAGTGATCGTATAATCACCGCAAAACTATATATAGTGACCGTAAAGAGTGTCTTGTTACATACGTTGACCGCCAGTGTATTTTTCTCGTTTCAAATTAAGTCATATTTAACCGGAAAGGACTAGTACTTGTACTGCTTTGATGTGTCCCGTCAACTCGTTGAACGAGGAGAAGCTTGCTTACTACGCCTCTGCCTCGCCCGCACGCGCGATGGCTCGCAGGACGAGGAGAGGGTTTTGACTACAGCGCCCTCTCCCTCTCCCTCTCTCTCGCCCTCGCCCTCGTGGTGGACCTGCCGCAGTTCAATCTGTGTCGGATTGCCAGAAGCATATTGTACTGTAGTATCTTCATTTTTGGACCTTCCGAACAGGCGAAGAGCCAAGTGCAAGGTTCGCACGAGTATGAACTGTTGAGCCTCCTGAAGAGGCAAAGAGCCAAGCGCAAGGTTTTATAGGAGTTGTCGTCCTAGTAGGAGTATTACAACTATAGCGAACGATGCTACTGTCTGATGCCTCCACGTCACCTATATCCAAAGCCGTCCCACCTTTTTTTCTCAATGAGCATGTTGGATCCCGTGCAACAACCACACAAGTTGCACATACACATAACACATTTACTAATAATAAATTCTAAAGGACAAATGCCAGTATGCCACACAAGTTCATCTCCAATTCATGTGATAAATTTGTGCATGACTAGTCTACATATATTCACAGCGCTACCGTTCACAATTTACCATACCCCACTTACACATTATAGATGGGCTACATGTCCTCCTCCAGGTTCCACTCCCAGGTGTTCTTCATGGATGGCATGATCCATAGCGGTGGGCAACGGGAATCATTGTCACAGCTTTCTAGTCCGGTTCCACATGATGGAGACTCATCCAAGCTGAAGCGGCATAAATTAGGGATAGCGTGTCCCAGCATGTCGTTCATCCAGCGGTGTGCACTAAAGACACAACCATGCTTCATGAACGGCAGGCCTTCAGTGTCATGCACGGAAGGTGGCATCTGCTTCACAATGGGGTAGCTGTCCCCAATGAAAAGCGAGTACTCTTCAAGAGTGTTCCTCAGCACCCACGTAGCATCACGGGGGTCGAACTCAGCGGCATTCATCTGGTACACGCGACATCTCAGATCTAGACACATTGTGACGTACACAGTCAAGGTCCATGCATAATAATACTGTGCTCAAATATGGCGGTCAGTAATAATGTGCAGCAAACAGTACTACTCCGGTATAGAGGAAGTAAAATAACCGGCTTATTATATATAGCCACTCTTGGCTACATAGATGAGATAGTAAGACATGGAAAAACAAAAATGGTGGCAGCTAGTGGGTTCAAGTCTTCAAGGGCCTAGCTAGCTATACGCGTCCTCCAAGGTAAAAAGTACTCCTACTAGTACTAGTAAGTAGTAAATCAACGAAAGAGAAGGTGAGAGGGTTAAAAAATATAATACTAAATGGAATACCTGGGTAGATGGTGACGGTCCGATCGTGGTAGATTGTGTGACCATGTTGCACATCAGTGGTACCATGGGTAAAGATTGCTAAGATAGTTGATCCCAATATGCCAAAGTCAGCTACAAGGTTCCAGGTTAGACTAAATTGTGGATGCAAATGCACATCCAGGATTGGCGATCTTATTTTGATCGGGGGATGACTGGTCCCTGCAAAATTGTGGTGTACCGTTAGGGATGCAAATGATGGTTTGTGTATTCCGTTTGTAATCTCCCGTACCGTAGGATGGCAACCAGATGAAACAAGTCCCCTGGCTTGTCACCACGAAGATGCGGCCTAGATGGCGCACGACGTCTTCGAACGTGTAGGGGTACAAATCTGCTGCGTCCAACATGTGCCAGCCTCTACCGTTACTGCCTCTTGCATTGATGGCAATCCTTATGTCGAACACCGCGATGAGATAGTAATCGTCGTAGCCGTGTTGCTTTGTTGGCGGGTCCGAAATTGCTATCTTCTTCAATCTCATGTAGGCATCATCATACGTATTCAAGCCCAGCCAGTCCGGAAGGCCGATCCCAATGGTTGTGTAGCGACCCGACCTCAAATGGCCAAGTCTCTGTGCTTCAGTGTCATCCCTGAATCGGTAATGCTGACACACACAGTACTCGAAGGATTTATAACAGAGTAGCAATCACACACTTATTACATCGAATGTCTCAAAAGAGAACTTATTACAATAAATATGGCTTAAGGCCATCTAATACGATAACAACGGAAGGCTTGGAAGATAAAGTGAGTCCATCAACTCCAACGACATAGCTGAGCTGCATGGCAACGACCTAACAAACCTTACTCCTCGTCTGAAAAGTCTGCAACATAATACGTTGCAGCCCAAAAATGGGCTAGCACATGGAATATGCTGGCAATATAACACAGTAGAGCAAGAACAGAATAATGCTATCACTACATGCATATTTGGCTAGTGGAAAGCTCTATGGTTATAGTTTTTGCGAAAAGCTAATTTTTCCCTACAACAAAGGAATAGATTTTATTTAACTATCATGGTAGTTGAAACATCATTGATAAGGTTCCTCCAACTCAATCCCAATTAAAAGTAATTATCAACCCAACAATATTAATTTAGAGTGATGAGATACGTATGATATTCCAAGTACTAGATACTCAAGAATTGTCCATAACCGGGGACACGGCTAACCATGATTAGATTGTACACTCTGCAGAGGTTTGTGCACTTTTCCCCACAAGACCGTATCTCCTCCGTTGGATTTCTCGCACTATAAGGTGTTCCACAAACGGATGATCGAGACACAATCTTTCGGAAACATTTACTCTTTACTCCGGGCAGACCATACCAACCTACATCCCTCTACCTGCTGATCCACCTCTTCGAGAGCTTATGTAACTTAATCAGCTATGCTAGAGCCCATAATAGCATGTGGCTGCACACGGAAGTTTATAGCATGAAATATCTCAGTTCCCTTTGAGCCTGGGTGGCGGACCTTGGGATTATCACACGGGTACTCCGGGATATCCTAGGACAACACTGGATTCTCCAGGTGCCCGACAAACAATCCACCCAGATGTGTATTCAAGGTGCTACCTTAAGTTGAACCATTAATTAACAATCTCACATCTGTCATGGATTTCACTCACCCAAACCACGTCTACGAGCATAGCATAGCAATATAAGCAATACGTAGAAGTAACTCCCAAGGGTTTGATAATAACAGGGCAATAGGTTCTACCTCATTAACTACTTCCCAACCCACAAGTTAATCACATCCTAATCATGCAATGGTTGATGATTGGAGCTAATGCATAAAAACAGGGTGATAAAGGGGTATGATCAAAGTGTTACTTGCCTTGCTGATGATCCGCAAAACCTAAAGATTCGAAGTAGCACGCTTCGCACTCCGGGTGTTCTATCGTAAACAAGAAATAGCATACATCAGAAATCAAGCAAAGAAGCATGGATAAAACTCAAATAAGAAGGTCTAACCAGAAAGTTCAACTTAAGAACTCTGGTTTGCAAAAAGAATCAAATCAAACGGGGCAACAAAACTCAAACTGCGAAAGAAACAAGGTTCTTTTACTATTCTGGACTAAAGTCAAATTTTACAGTATCAAAACCTTGTTCAAGTTGATTAAACAGAAAGAGGGTTTCGAGATGAAGATCTAGGCGCTTGAATCACCTGATTTTGACAAACGAGCGAGAAGATAAACTAAAACGAAAATCGGATCAGAAATCGCGATTGAAAATAATCACGGAAAATCCAAGAAAAAGAAAAACTAACGAACAGGCTAACGAATGAACGTTCGCTGTCTGTGACTACCGAGTGAACACCGTTCGTTAAAACGAACGTACGGACGAACGTCCGCTAAATAACTAAACCGAGAAAAACCGGCGAACCGTTCTATTCAAAAAAAACTTAGGGTTTCCTAAAAAAACCGGATCGGTTCTTAAAAAAAAGAACGGCGGCTTTACCTCCGGCGAGGTGGGGCAGCGACTCCGGTGAGGCGGGGCTGCAGCGGTGGGCGGCGCGGGTGGCAGGGGCGGCGTGGCAGCGGCGCTCGACGGCGGCGACGCGGCAACGGTGTGACGCCCCGAGACCGATATGCCAGTTGTCTTCCAGTTATTCGCTGTTGTTGCCTTGTCATTTGTTTGCGTGTCATGCATTTCATATCATGTCATCATGTGCATCGCATTTGTATACATGTTCGTCAAATGCATCCGAGCATTTTCCCCGTTGTCCGTTTTGCATTCCGGCGCTCCTATGTCCTCCGGTGTCCCCTTTTACCTCTTTTCGTGAGCGGGTGTTAAATGTTCTCGGATTGGACCGAGACTTGCCAAGTGGCTTTGGTTTACTACCGGTAGACCGCCTCTCAAGTTTCGTGCCATTTGGACTTCGTTTGATACTCCAATGGTTAACCGAGGAACCGAAAAGGCCTCGTGTGTGTTGCAGCCCAACACCCCTCCAAAGTGGCCCAAAACCCACCTAAACCTCCCCCATCATCTCGGTCATTCGATCACGATCGCGTGGCTGCAAACCGTGCTCAATTTGGAGTCTCCTAGCTCCCTCTACCTATATATATGTGCTCTCCTCCGAAATTTCCGCATAGATCAAACCCTAGCCCCGCTCCTCGCGCCGCCGGACAAAACTTCGCACCGCGCCGGACATGTCCGCCTCCCCGCAGCCACCTCACTCCGCCCAATGACAGCGTGCCACATCACCGCCGCCACCTCTCTCACCCACTCACGCGATGCCACCTCACCCTCTCTCTCCTCCCCCACTTCGCCAGGCCCGCCGGAGCCCATCCGCGGCCCGCCGTGGGCCGATCCAGGCCGAGGTGCACGCCGCCCTTGCCCTCATCCTCCGCCGCCCGATCCGGGTCCCGCCACCGCCAGAGATCCTCGTCGCCGGCCACCATCTCCGGTGACCCCTCGCCGGAATCGCCTCCCTCGCCGCCGTTGGCTTCACGCGTCGCGCTCGAGCCGCCGCGGGCCGCCTCCGCCGCCTCTCCGCCACGGGGCTCCGGACGCTGCACCGCCGTCTAGCGCCACCGTGCCCGAGCCGCCGCGGGCCGCCATCGCCGCCCCGCCGCCATCCTCCCTCGCCATCGCCTGAACTCCTCCGCCGTCCGGACGTCGCCTCGGCTCCCTCCGGCCCCGTCGCCTCGTCCTCGCGTCACCGGAGTTCACTCATCGGAGAAGTCCGTGCCTCGCCGGAGAAGAAGGTGGACCAGATCCACCACCACGCCGAACCAAGCACCTCCCTCCATCCCGGATCTCGTCATCCTGCACCGCTCCGTCCCGTTGACTTTCTCGGAGAGGTTGATTTTTGCCTAAGTCCCAGTAATTTTGAGCATACTTCATCACATCATAACTTTGCACCCGTGGCTCCGTTTTGGGCGTGTAGCATATCAAATTGTTCCTCTCGATGACTACTTCATTTTATCCCATTGCACCATGTTCATTTGAGTTCATCCTGATGCCCTAAATGCTGTTGCTAGAGTGCTAGTTTATATTAGTTTCAGATTCTTATCAGTAATTGGACTTTTGTCATTTTGCCATGATTGATGTGTGCCTCCTATGAACTTGAGCCCTACATGAGTTTTGAAGTATGCCATGCCATCTTTACAGGGGTGTATGCAATGTATTTTGGCGATCTTTGTGGTGACTAGCACAAGCATGCAAAGTAGCTCTCGTAATGTTGCTGATTTCAAGGACTTAGAAATCTTCTAAGTCTTTGTCCTGTCAATATTTTTATGCCATGTATTCATGTTGCTATAGAGTGATCCATGCCTCTTTCGAGCATGATCAGTAAGGATGTTTTGTAGATATTGTTGTGCTTTATCCATCCATGTCTTTGTTTGCATTTATGGAGCATCCTAGCTTGACTCAATCGAGCTCTACTTTTGCTATAAAATGTTCCTGGCAGAATGTTTACGTGTTAAGCATTTTTGCCGAGCTTGTTGTAGTTGATCCATGCATGCTATGTTGTTGTTCTTGCCATGTTTAGCTTCCATGCCATGTCTACTTGCTGGGTGTATGCTTATATTGTCATGAAATGCCTTGTGGTGAGTGCATCGAGCTCGTAAACATGCCTACTTAATATCTGTTTTGCCATGTTCCAGTTTTCTACTAAGTTTGAATCTGTTAACGATAATTGCTATGTTCACATGGTTGCCATTGTATTTTCTGATCCCTTTTGGCTTATGGTCAGTAAGGGACTTTTGTTGTATGCTTTGAGTAGCTTCATGCCATGCCTTGCTTTGCCATGTTATGTTCCTGTAGCATGTTGTTATCTTGCTCTAAACATTGCTTCCTGATGTTAAATTCCTGACATGTTGTTATTTTCACTAAGTCTGTAACCTGATATCTTTTGCACTTTTGCCATGCTTGTTTGAAACTGCTATTGAGTGAATTAGCCGTAGCTCAGTGTTCATCTTTTGTCAAGCATCGTGAGTGGATACCTGCCATGTATTTTGTTGTTATGTTAGAGTGTTGTAGCTTATCTTTCTTGATGCATTTAGATGGCCTCGTGCTGTTAATCACAACTTTGTTGTGCCATTATTTGTTTTGCTTGCCATTTGCAAACCGTGCCTCCGATTCCGGTGATATTTATATCGATTTCGACCGAAATCAACTCCTCTTTCCAGTGGCATTCTTGGTTTTCCAAGTTGAGGCCTGATTCAATCTTTTCTTTCCGGAGCATGCATATGCATTGCATATCACATCCCGCATATCATGTCATGTTTTGCATCATGTTGCTTGTGCATTGCACGTGGTTGATTATGTCTCCCTTTGCTTGTGTTCTTGTTTTGGGTAGAGCCGGGAGACGAGTTCGTGTTCGAGGAACCGTTGAGTACGTTTAGGAGGATCAAGCTTTCGTCTTCTTGGAGAATTTTGCAGGCAAGATGACCATACCCTCGAAATCACTTCTATCTTTGCTTGCTAGATGCTCGCTCTATTGCTATGCCTATGCTGCGATACCTACCACATGCTTTATCATGCCTCCCATATTGCTAAGCCAAGCCTCTAACCCACCTTGTCCTAGCAAAACGTTGTTTGGCTATGTTACCGCTTTGCTCAGCCCCTCTTATAGCGTTACTAGTTGTAGGTGAAGATTAGAGTTTGTTCCATGTTGGAACATGGATTTGTTGGGATATCACAATATCTCTTATTTACTTAATGCATCTATATACTTGGTAAAGGGTGGAAGGCTCGACCTTATGCCCTGGTGTTTTGTTCCACTCTTGCCGCCCTAGTTTCCGTCATACCGGTGTTATGTTCCTTGATCTTGCGTTCCTTACCCGGTTGGGTTATAATGGGAACCCGTTGACAGTTCGCCTTGAATAAAACTCCTCCAGCAAGGCCCAACCTTGGTTTTACCATTCGCCACCTAGCCTCTTTTTCCCTTGGGTCGGCCAACCCAAGGGTCATCTTTATTTAAACCCCCGGGCCAGTGCTTCTCTAAGTGTTGGTCCAACCCAGAGCACCATGCGGGGCCGTCCCCTGGCAACTCGGGTTACGTTGGCTCCCGTACGCTTAGCTTATCCGGTGTGCCCTGAGAACGAGATATGTGCAGCTCCTATCGGGATTTGTCGGCACAGCGGGTGGTCTTGCTGGTCTTGTTTTACCATTGTCGAAATGTCTTGTAACCGGGATTCCGAGTCTGATCGGGTTGTCTTGGGAGAGGGAATATCCTTCGTTGACCGTGAGAGCTTGTGATGGGCTAAGTTGGGACACCCCTGCAGGTTTTTGAACTTTCGAAAGCCATGCCCGCGGTTATGGGCAGATGGGAATTTGTTAATGTCCGGTTGTAGAAAACTTGACACTTAACTTAACTAAAATGCATCAACCGCGTGTGTAGCCGTGATGGTCTCTTTCCGACGGAGTTCGGGAAGTGAACACGGTGTTGGAGTTATGCTTGACGTAGGTTGTTCTAGGATCACTTCTTGATCATAGTTTCTTGACCGTGCCTTGCCTTCTCTTCTCGCTCTCTTTTGCGTATGTTAGCCACAATATATGCTAGTGCTTGCTGCAGATCCACCTCATACCTTTTCCCTACCTATAAGCTTAAATAGTCTTGATCGCGAGGGTGTGAGATTGCTGAGTCCCCGTGACTCACAAATACTTCCAAAACCAGCTTGCAGGTGCCGATGATATCGTGCAGGTGACGCAACGAAGCTCAAGGAGGAGCTCGATGAAGATCTTGTTCTTAGTGTTGTTTCATTTCAGCTGATCAGTAGTGGAGCCCAGTTGGGACGATCGGGGATCTGTAGCATTTGGGGTGGTCTTCTTTTATTTTGGTTCCATAGTTGGACCTTGATTGTACCTATATGATGTAATGCTATATTCATGTATTGTGTGAAGTGGCGATTGTAAGCCAACTATGTACCTCTTTTCTTATTCATTACATGGGTTGTGTGAAGATTACCCCACTTGCGACATTGCTTACAATGCTGTTATGCCTCTAAGTCGTGCTTCGACATGTGGGAGATATAGCCGCATTGTGGGTGTTACAAACGGGCGGCGGCGGCGCGGCAAAGGCGGGGCGGCGCGGGGCGGCTTCGGTTGCGGTGGGGTGCGGCAGTGGTGGCTGGAATCGGGGCGGGGCGGGGTACTTATAGGAGGGAGGTGCTTGCTTGGGCGAGGGGGCAAGTGGCGCGGGGAGGGAGAGTCCCGGCCAGACTCGGCCTCGTGGGCGGCGGCGCGCTCCCGTTCTCCTGGAAGGAGATGACGCGGGGAGGTGGGCCGGCTGACTTGGGCTTCGGCCCAGTTGGCGGAGGAAACTTTTTTTTAATAATTTCACCGAAACTAAAAAATACTATAAAATAAAATAAAAACTAGAAATGCCAAAACAAATTTTCATGGTCTAAATAAAATATTTAGAACGAGATGAACATTTTCTTGGCCCTAAAATGCAACTTTGAAAAACATGCAATTTTTCTAGCTCAAATAAAATAGCAATAAATTCCGAATAAAATCAAATATTTGATTTTAATATTTTTCCTCCAATATTTCATTTATTTTGGAGAAGTCATATTATCTCCTCTCATATATTTTAATATGAAATATTTTTGGAGAGAAAAATAATTAAAACCAAAAATCCTCATTTCAATATTTGATAAAACCCAAATATGAAAACAGGGAAATCCCCAACTCTCTACGAGGGTCCTTGAGTTGCTTAGGATTCCGAGGGTCGCAAAACAAAATGCAATAAAATATGATATGCATGAATGATCTATGTATAACATTCCAAATTGAAAATTTGGGATGTTACAAACCTACCCCGCTTGAGCTGAATCTCGCCCTCGAGATTCGGGTTGGCTAGAAAACAGGTGCGGGTGGTCTTTGCAAAAATCATTCTCTCGTTCCCAGGTGGCTTCATCCTCGGTATGGTGACCCCACTGAACTTTGCAAAACTTGATAACCTTGCTGCGGGTGACTCGGCTGGCAAATTCAAGAATCCTGACTAGCTTCTCCTCCAAGGGCACCGTATCTCTTAGTGGTATATCAGCCATCTTAGCGTGACACTTCTTCAACTGGGAAACATGAAACACATCATGAACTCCTGACAGTCCTTCAGGTAACTCCAACTTGTAGGCAACTTCTCCCATACGTTCCAAAATTCGGAACGGTCCTACAAATCTCGGGGCTAATTTTCCCTTAACTCCAAAACATTTTACTCCTTGCAAAGGTGACACTCGTAGATATGCTCTGTCTCCAATTTCATAGGTTATTTCCTTGCGTTTCAAGTCTGCATAACTCTTCTGCCTCGACTGAGCTATCTTCAGTCTATCTCTAATCAACTTAACCTTTTCTTTAGACTCCTTGATCAAATCTGGTCCAAATAACGGACGGTCTCCAACTTCATCCCATAACACCGGTGTTCTGCACCTTCGTCCATACAGGGCTTCGAACGATGCCATCTTTAAACTAGCTTGATAGCTATTGTTGTATGAGAACTCCGCGTAGGGAAAATTGTCATCCCAACTAGATCCATAATCTAGCACACAGGATCGCAACATATCCTCCAGAATCTGGTTGACTATCTCGGTATGTCCATCCGTCTGCGGGTGGAATGATGTACTGAACTTCAACCTTGTTCCCAAAGTCTGGTGTAGTTGATGCCAAAACTTTGAGGTAAACTGTGTTCCTCTATCTGATACTATGGTCCTTGGAACTCCATGCAGACATACGATCCTGGTCATGTATATCTTGGCCAACTTCGCACTTGTATAGGTGGTTTTCACTGGGATAAAGTGAGCCACTTTGGTCAAGCGATCAACTACTACCCATATAGAATCATATCCTGATTTGGTCCTGGGTAATCCGGTGATAAAATCCATGCCAAGTTTATCCCACTTCCATTCAGGTATCGGCATAGGTTGTAACAATCCTGCTGGCTTTTGATGTTCAGCCTTCACTCTCTGACATACATCACATACGGCTACATACTCGGCAATATCTTTCTTCATACCAGTCCACCAGAAATGCTCCTTCAGATCCAAATACATCTTGGTGTTTCCGGGGTGTATCGAGTATGGTGAGTCATGAGCCTCCTGAAGTATTAACTTCCTGATCTCTGTGTTATTGGGCACATAAATACGGTCCTCAAACCATAAGGTGTCGTGCTCGTCCTCACAAAAACCTTTGGCCTTTCCTTTGCCCATTCTCTCCTTTATCTCAGTAATCTTTTGTCATCCTTCTGAGATTCTCGAATCTTTCCTAACAATGTAGACTGAACCTCCATTGTTGCAACAAAACCTCTAGGAACAATCTCCAATCGAAGTTCCCTGAGATCCTCTGCTAACTCCTTTGGCAATCCCGTGCTTATTAGGGTATTAGCATAGCTCTTCCGGCTCAAAGCATCGGCTAAGACATTGGCCTTGCCTGGATGATAATGAAGCGTCATATCATAATCCTTTATAACCTCCAACCATCTCCTCTGCCTAAGGTTCAACTCCTTCTGTGTGAAAATATACTTCAAACTCTTATGATCCATGTACACATCACAACGATTTCCAATAAGGTAATGTCTCCAAGTCTTGAGCACATGCAGTACAGCTGCTAACTCCAAATCATGCGTGGCATAATTCAATTCGTGCAGTTTTAGTTGTCATGAGGCATACGAAACAACTCTTCCGTCCTGCATAAGCACACTCCCAAGTCCTAGGCGAGAGGCATCGCAGTACACTTGAAACTCTTTACGTATATCCAGCAGAATCAGTACTGGGGTTGTCGTCAAACGTTTCTTTAACTCCTGAAAACTTGCCTCACATTCTTCTGTCCATTTAAATTTGGTATCCTTCTTCAATAACTCCGTCATTGGCTTCGCAATCTTGGAAAAATCCTCAATGAATCTCCGATAGTATCCTGCGAGTCCAAGAAAAATGCGGATCTCGCTAACTGAAGTGGGTGCCAACCATTCAGTAACTGACTGAACCTTGGTAGGATCTACTGCTACACCTTCTCTTGATATAACATGTCCAAGGAATCCGACCTCCTTCAACCAAAACTCACATTTGCTGAACTTGGCATACAACTGGTGTCCCCTAAGTTTCTCGAGAACTAAACGCAAATGCTCCTTGTGCTCCTCCTCATTCTTCGAGTATACCATTATATCATCTATGAACACCACAACAAACTTATCCAAATATTCCATGAACACCTTGTTCATCATGCTCATGAAATAGGCAGGGGCGTTAGTCAGTCAGAATGACATGACCGTATACTCATACAACCCGTACCGTGTGGTGAATACTATCTTTGGTATATCCTTCTCTCGAATCTTCAACTGGTGATATCTTGATCGCATATCGATCTTTGAAAACACCTTAGCTCCTTCAGCCGGTCAAACAAATCATTGTTCATCGGCAGTGGGTATTTGTTCTTGATCGTTACCTCATTTAACGCACGATAATCAACAACCATTCTTAGAGACTTATCCTACTTCTCAACCAAAAGCACTAGGCTCCCCATCGTGCTGAACCTCCGTCGAATGTAACCTTTCTCCAATAACTCCTTGATCTACTTCTTAATCTCCTCCAGATCATTTGCGGGCATCCGGTATGGTCGCTTCGATATAGGCCCGGTGCCTGGCAACAGTTCTATCAAAAACTCGATGTCTCGATCCGGTGGCATGCCTGGTAACTCCTCTGGAAAAACATCCGGGTAATCCTTCACTACAGGCACTTCCTCCTGAACAATTCCCGTGAGGGTATTTACTTGGCTACTCCTAGGCGCATGCCTAGATACATACTTAATCCTTTTTCCCTCCGGGGTGGTGAGATAAATCGACTTACTAGCACAGTCAATGCTTCTCCATACTTTGACATCCAGTCCATGCCTAATATCACATCCAATCCTTGTGACTCCAAGATTATTAGGTCGGACGGAAAAACATGGCTACCAATGGTTAAGGGTATCTGGTCGCACCATCGACTAGCCATATACTCTGCTCCAGGTGAACTTACTAACAGAGGGGTCCTAAGGGTTTGGGTTGGTAAGTTTAAACTTATCCACGAATTCCCTTGATATGTATGAATGCGATGCACCAGTATCAAAAAAGAACAAGGGCGGTAAAAGACTTAACCAAAAACTTACCAATAACCGCGTCTGGCTGCTCTTCAACCTCCTCCACATTAACGTGGTTCACTTGTCCTTTGTTGAATGGATTGGGCTTCTTCCCAGCGCTCCCATTACCGTTTCCATTCTTCGCTTCAGGGCACTCCGTGGCATAGTGTCCAGTCTTCCCGCACTTGAAACATGAAACGTGGCTTAGGTCTCTCTTGGCGGGTGAGGGAGTCCTAGATTAGGCGGTCTCCGGACAGCCGCACTATCTCCATTGGCCAGACTGTTAGACTATGAAGATACAAGATTGAAGACTTCGTCTCGTGTCCGGGTGGGACTCTACTTGGCGCGGAAGGCAAGCTAGGCAATACGGATATGGATATCTCCTCCTTTGTAACCGACCTTGTGTAACCCTAACCCTCTCAAGTGTCTATATAAACCGAAGGGTTTTAGTCCATAGGACAAGAACCATAACATACAATCATACCATAGGCTAGCTTCTAGGGGTTAGCCTCTCTGATCTCGTGGTAGATCTACTCTTGTACTACCCATATCATCAATATTAATCAAGCAGGATATAGGGTTTTACCTCCATCAAGAGGGCCCGAACCTGGGTAAACATTGTGTCCCCTGCCTCCTGTTACCATCCAACCTAGACGCACAGTTCGGGGCCCCCTACCCAAGATCCGCCGGTTTTGACACCGACATTGGTGCTTTCATTGAGATTTCCTCTGTGTCGTCACCTTTAGGCCCGATGGCTCCTCCGATCATCAACAACGATGCGGTCCAGGGTGAGACCTTTCTCCCCGGACAGATCTTCGTGTTCGGCGGCTTTGCACCACGGGCTAATTCGCTTGGCCATCTGGAGCAGATTGAAAGCTATGCCCCTGGCCATCAGGTCAGATTTGGAAGCTTGAACTACACGGCCGACATCCGCAGAGACTTGATCTTCGACGGATTCAAGCCACAGCCGGGCGCGCTGCACTGTCACGATGGGTATGACCTAGCCCTGACGACGAACAGTACCCCAGAGGCCGCACCCGCATTAGCTCCAACCCTTAGCTCGGAGCCAACTGCGCCAGTCGAGGACGGGTGGCTAGACACCGCCTCAGGGGCTACAGTCTCAACGGCGATTGAGTCGAACACCAGCCTGATCCTCTGTGAAGCCCGTGACTCCAAGGTGCCAGACTCTTTTCCAGACTCTGAACCGTCCGCGCCCCTGCCAATCGAATCCGATTTGGGCGCCGATCATGGATTCACCGCCGCGGATATCTTTCAGCACTCGCCTTCGGCGACATTCTGAATTCACTAAAGTCTCTCTCTTTGTCGGGAGAGCCCTAGCCGGACTATGGCCAACAGGATGGGGATGCGGAACGACGAGAAATTCGACGCCCACCCACACCCACTTCATAGCCTATCGATGATTTAACGACATTCGACTTGACTCTTGAAGACATCGACAGTATGGACGACCGATGTAGGAGATGAACATGAACCAGCGCCTATAGGGCACTGAAAGCCACCTCATATGACATATACATGGTGGATACACCCAAAGAAGGCAATGCGACGAGATAACGGAGGATAACCCCTCCAAGAAGCAAACCCTAACGACGCCAGCGCCAACATCAGTGGCGCGCTCTGTCCCCAAAGCAAAAAGTGGCGATAACCGGACAAGGAGATAATAACTCCGGATAGTGCCGAAGACACAACAATCCCTCCAGCAAGATTAGAGCAGGAGGATGGAGGAGCCAGCCTCCTGAGAGAGCGGCAACGGAGAGGAGGAGGATGACAATTACATGCCCCCTCCGAAGACGAGGCAAGCTCAGCGATGATGAATCGCCCGTACAGAGGATCCCGTCAAACAAGAGCGCGTCAAGCCCGGCTTATGGCACGGCAATAGCCTGAAGAAAAGCAGCAGCAGCTTCAAGCTGACCAAGATTGCTAGCTGACAGATGGACTGAAGTCCTCGCGGAGGAATATAAACTCGAGCCCCTCCAAGAATACCAAAGTGCAGGTTACTACCCCGACTGAGGAAGAAGCGTATGATACGGCTAATCGGCCACCTATGGTCGCGATAGAGAGGTATTCCAGCCAAAAACTCAACCTCCACCCTGACGCCATTCAAATAAAAAGGCATGGGGAGATACGCCAGACCTGCGAGACATATTGGAGGACAAAGCAAAGCATGCAAGATAGAATCTACGGATCACGAGGGCGCACTGTTGGGGAACGTTGTAGAAAACAAAAAAATTTCCTATGTTTTCACCAAGATCCATCTATGAGTTCATCTAGCAACGAGTGATCGGATGCATCTACATACCTTTGTAGATCGCGAGTGGAAGAGTTCAAGAGAACGGGGATGAGGGAGTCGTACTCGACGTGATCCAAATCACCGGAATCCTAGCGCCGAACGGACGACACCTCCACGTTCAACACACGTACGGTCAGCGTGACGTCTCCTCCTTCTTGATCCAGCAAGGGGGAAGGAGAGGTTGATGAAGATCCAGCAGCACGACGGCGTGGTGGTGGATGCAGCAGTCACCGCAGCAGGGCTTCGCCGAGCTTCCGCGAGAGGGAGAGGTGTAGCAGGGGAGAGGGAGGCGCCAAGGCTTGAGGTGTTGCTGCCCTCCCTCCCCCCTCCTTTATATAGGCCCCCTAGGGGGGTGCACCGGCCCTAGGATATGGGATCTCCTAGGGGGGGCGGCGGCCAAGGGGTGGAGTAGCTCCCAAGGCAAGTGGAGGCGCCCCCTCCCCTAGGGTTCCCAACCCTAGGCGCATGGGGGGCCCAAGGGGGCGCACCAGCCCACTATGGGCTGGTTCCCTCCCCACTTCAG
The DNA here is from genome assembly GCF_003073215.2 of Triticum urartu. Taxonomy (NCBI): domain Eukaryota; kingdom Viridiplantae; phylum Streptophyta; class Magnoliopsida; order Poales; family Poaceae; genus Triticum; species Triticum urartu. The sequence continues at coordinate 177,678,979 of NC_053023.1, forward strand.
CCCATGGGGCCCTCCGGGATGGGTGGCCCCACCCGGTGGACCCCCCGGGACCCTTTCGGTGGTCCCGGTACAATACCGTTGACCCCCGAAACTCTCCCGATGGCCGAAACTGCACTTCCTATATATAATTCTTCACCTCCGGACCATTCCGGAACTCCTAGTGACGTCCGGGATCTCATCCGGGATTCCAAACAACTTTCAGGTTACTGCATACTCATATCTCTACAACCCTAGCGTCACCGAACCTTAAGTGTGTAGACCCTACGGGTTCGGGAGACATGTAGACATGACCGAGATGACTCTCCGGTCAATAACTAACAGCGGGATCTGGATACCCATGTTGGCTCCCACATGCTCCTCGATGATCTCATCGGATGAACCACGATGTCGAGGATTCAAGCAATCCCGTATACAATTCCCTTTGTCAATCGGTACGTTACTTGCCCGAGATTCAATCGTCGGTATCCCAATACCTCGTTCAATCTCGTTACCGGCAAGTCACTTTACTCGTACCGTAATGCATGATCCCGTGACCAGACACTTGGTCACTTTGAGCTCATTATGATGATGCATTACCGAGTGGGCCCAGAGATACCTCTCCGTCATATGGAGTGACAAATCCCAGTCTTGATCCACGTCAACCCAACAGATACTTTTGGAGATACCCGTAGTATACCTTTATAGTCACCCAGTTATGTTGTGACGTTTGGTACACCCAAAGCACTCCTACGGTATCCGGGAGTTACACGATCTCATGGTCTAAGAAAAAGATACTTGACATTGGAAAAACTCTAGCAAACGAACTATACGATCTTGTGCTATGTTTAGGTTGGGTCTTGTCCATCACATCATTCTCCTAATGATGTGATCTCGTTATCAATGACATCCAATGTCCATAGTCAGGAAACCATGACTATCTGTTGATCAATGAGCTAGTCAACTAGAGGCTTACTAGGGACATGTTGATGTCTATGTATTCACACATGTATTACGATTTCCGGATAACACAATTATTGAAGGAAATATGCCCTAGAGGCAATAATAAAAGTTATTATTTATTTCCTTATATCATGATAAAAGTTTATTATTCATGCTAGAATTGTATTAACCGGAAACATAATACATGTGTGAATACATAGACAGAGTGTCACTAGTATGCCTCTACTAGACTAGCTTGTTAATCAAAGATGGTTATGTTTCCTAACCATGGACAAAGAGTTGTCATTTGATTAACAAGATCACATCATTAGTTGAATGATCTGATTGACATGACCCATTCCATTAGCTTAGCACCCGATCGTTTAGTATGTTGCTATTGCTTTCTTCATGACTTATACATGTTCCTATGACTATGAGATTATGCAACTCCCGTTTGCCAGAGGAACACTTTGTGTGCTACCAAACGTCACAACGTAACTGGGTGATTATAAAGGAGCTCTACAGGTGTCTCCAAAGGTACTTGTTGAGTTGGCGTATTTCGAGATTAGGATTTGTCACTCCGATTGTCGGAGAGGTATCTCTGGGCCCTCTCGGTAATGCACATCACTTAAGCCTTGCAAGCATTGCAACTAATGAGTTAGTTGTGGGATGATGTATTATAGAACGAGTAAATAGACTTGCCGGTAACGAGATTGAACTAGGTATGGGATACCGACGATCGAATCTCGGGCAAGTAACATACCGATGACAAAGGGAACAACGTATGTTGTTATGCGGTCTAACCGATAAAAGATCTTCGTAGAATATGTAGGAGCCAATATGAGCATCCAGGTTTCTCTATTGGTTATTGACCGGAGACGTGTCTCGGTCATGTCTACATTGTTCTTGAACCTGTAGGGTCCGCACGCTTAAGGTTTCGATGACAGTTATATTATGAGTTTATACGTTTTGATGTACCGAAGGTTGTTCGGAGTCCCGAATGTGATCACGGACATGACGAGGAGTCTCGAAATGGTCGAGACATAAAGATTGATATATTGGAAGCCTATGTTTGGATATCGGAAGTGTTCCGGGTGAAATCGGGATTTTACCGGAGTACCGGGAGGTTACCGGAACCCCCCGGGAGCTATATGGGCCTTAATGGGCCTTAGTGGAAGAAGAGGAGAGGCAGCCAGGGCTGGGCCGCGCGCCCCTCCCCCCTAGTATGAATAGGACAAGGAGAGTCTCTCTCTCTCTCTCTCTCTCTCTCTCTCTCTCTCTCTCTCTCTCTCTCTCTCTTTTCCCACCTCGCGAATCCTATTCCAACTAGGATTGGGGGAGAAGTCCTACTCCCGGAGGGAGTAGGACTCCTCCTGGCGCGCCCTATGATGGCCGGCCGGCCTCCCCCTCTTGAACATATATATATGGAGGCAGGGGCACCCTAGAAGAACACAAGTTGATCCAGGTGATCATATTCTTAGCCGTGTGCGGTGCCCCCTTCAACCATAGTCCTCGATAATATTATAGCGGTGCTTAGGCGAAGCCCTGCGACGGTAGTACATCAAGATCGTCACCACGCCGTCGTGCTGACGGAACTCTTCCCCGACACTTTGCTGGATCGGAGTCCAGGGATCGTCATCGAGCTGAATGTGTGCTAGAACTCGGAGGTGCCGTAGTTTCGGTGCTTGATCTGTCGGGCCGTGGAGACGTACGACTACATCAACCAAACGCTTCCGTTGTCGATCTACAAGGTACGTAGATCACACTCTCCCCTCGTTGCTATGCATCACCATGATCTTGCGTGTGCGTAGGTTAAATTTTTGAAATTACTACGAAACCGAACAGTGGCATCCGAGCCTAGGTTTTTATGGTTTGATGTTATATGCACGAGTAGAACACAAGTGAGTTGTGGGCGATATAAGTCATACTGCTTACTAGCATGTCATACTTTGGTTCGGCGGTATTGTTGGATGAAGCGGCCCGGACCGACATTACGCGTACGCTTACGCGAGACCGGTTCTCCCGACGTGCTTTGCACATAGGTGGCTTGCGGGTGACAGTTTCTCCAACTTTAGTTGAACCGAGTGTGGCTACGCCCGGTCCTTGCGAAGGTTAAAACAGCACCAACTTGACAAACTATCGTTGTGGTTTTGATGCGTAGGTAAGATTGGTTCTTGCTTAAGCCCGTAGCAGCCACGTAAAACTTGCAACAACAAAGTAGAGGACGTCTAACTTGTTTTTGCAGGGCATGTTGTGATGTGATATGGTCAAAACGTGATGAGATATAAGTTGTTGTATGAGATGATCATGTTTTGTTAAAGTTATCGGCAACTAGCAAAAGCCTTATGGTTGTCTCTTTATTGCATAAGATGCAAGCGCCAAATAATTTCTTTACTTTATCGCTGTGCGATAGCAATAGTTGCAAGAGCAATAGATGGCGAGACGACCGTGTGACGACACATTGATATAGATCAAGATGATGGAGATCATGGTGTCATGCCGGTGACGATAGAGATCATGACTGTACTTTGGAGATGGAGATCAAAAGCACAAGATGATGATGGCCATATCATGTCACATATTTTGATTACATTTTGTGTTTATCTTTTATGCATCTTATCTTGCTTTGATCGACGGTAGCATTATAAGATGATCTCTCACTAAATTATCAAGAAGTGTTCTCCCTGAGTATGCACCGTTGCAAAAGTTCTTCGTGCTGAGACACCACGTGATGATCGGGTGTGATAGGCTCTACGTTCAAATACAACGGGTGCAAAACAGTTGCACACGCGGAATACTCAGGTTATACTTGACGAGCCAAATCATATATAGATATGGCCTCAGAACACGGAGACCGAAAGGTCGAGCGTGAATCATATAGTAGATATAATCAACATAGTGATGTTCACCAATGAAACTACTCCATCTCACGTGATGATCGAACATGGTTTAGTTGATTTGGATCACGTAAACACTTAGAGGATTAGAGGGATATCTGTCTAAGTGGGATTTCTTTAAGTAATATGATTAATTGAACCTAAATTTATCATGAACTTAGTGCCTGATAGTATCTTGCATGTTTATGTATGATTGTAGATAAATGGCCCGTGCTGTTGTTCCGTTGAATTTTAATGCGTTCCTTGAGAAAGCAAAGTTGAAAGATGATGGTAGCAATTACACGGACTGGGTCCGTAACTTGAGGATTATCCTCATTGCTGCACAGAAGAATTACGTCCTGGAAGCACCACTGGGTGCCAGGCCTGCTGCTGGAGCAACACCAGATGTTGTGAACGTCTGGCAGAGCAAAGCTGATGACTACTCGATAAATCAATGTGCCATGCTTTACGGCTTAGAACCGGGACTTCAACGACGTTTTGAACGTCATGGAGCATATGAGATGTTCCAGGAGTTGAAGTTAATATTTCAAGCAAATGCCCGGATTGAGAGATATGAAGTCTCCAATAAGTTCTATAGCTGCAAGATGGAGGAGAACAGTTCTTTCAGTGAGCATATACTCAAAATGTTTGGGTATAATAATCACTTGATTCAGATGGGAGTTAATCTTCCAAATGATTGCGTCATTGACAGAATTCTCCAATCACTGCCACCAAGCTACAAGAGCGTCATGATGAACTATAATATACAAGGGATGAATAAGACTATTCCCGAGCTCTTCGCAATGCTGAGAGCTGCGGAGGTAGAAATCAAGAAGGAGCATCAAGTGTTGATGGTCAACAAGACCACTAGTTTCAAGAAAAAGGGCAAAGGGAAGAAGAAGGGGAACTTCAAGAAGAACAGCAAACAAGTTGCTGCTCAAGAGAAGAAACCCAAGTCTGGACCTAAGCCTGAAACTGAGTGCTTCTACTGCAAGCAGACTGGTCACTGGAAGCGGAACTGCCCCAAGTATTTGGCGGATAAGAAGGATGGCAAGGTGAACAAAGGTATATGTGATATACATGTTATTGATGTGTACCTTACCGCACCTGGGTATTTGATACTGGTTTTGTTGCTAATATTTGCAACTCGAAGCAGGGGCTACGGATTAAGCGAAGATTGGCTAAGGACGAGGTGACGATGCGCGTGGGAAACGGTTCCAAAGTCGATGTGATCGCGGTCGGCACGCTACCTCTACATCTACCTTCGGGATTAATATTAGACCTAAATAATTGTTATTTCGTGCCAGCGTTGAGCATGAACATTATTTCTGGATCTTGTTTGATGCGAGACGGTTATTCATTTAAATCAGAGAATAATGGTTGTTCTATTTATATGAGTAATACCTTTTATGGTCATGCTCCCTTGAAGAGTGGTCTATTCTTATTGAATCTCGATAGTAGTAACACACATATTCATAATGTTGAAACCAAAAGATGCAGAGTTGATAATGATAGTGCAACTTATTTGTGGCACTGCCGTTTAGGTCATATCGGTGTAAAGCGCATGAAGAAACTCCATACTGATGGACTTTTGGAACCACTTGATTATGAATCAATTGGTACTTGCGAACCGTGCCTCATGGGCAAGATGACTAAAATGCCGTTCTCCGGAACTATGGAGAGAGCAACAGATTTGTTGGAAAGCATACATACAGATGTATGTGGTCCGATGAATATTGAGGCTCGTGGCGGATATCGTTATTTTCTCACCTTCACAGATGACTTAAGCAAATATGGGTATATCTACTTAATGAAACATAAGTCTGAGACATTTGAAAAGTTCAAAGAATTTCAGAGTGAAGTTGAAATCATCATAACAATAAAATAAAGTTTCTACGATCTGATCGTGGAGGAGAATATTTGAGTTACGAGTTTGGTGTACATTTGAAACAATGCGGAATAGTTTCGCAACTCACGCCACCCGGAACACCATAGCATAATGGTGTGTCCGAACGTCATAATCGTACCTTACTAGATATGGTGCGATCTATGATGTCTCTTACTGATTTACCGCTATCGTTTTGGGGTCATGCTTTGGAGACGGCCGCATTCACGTTAAATAGGGCACCATCAAAATCCGTTGAGACGATGCCTTATGAACTATGGTTTGGCAAGAAATCAAAGTTGTCGTTTCTGAAAGTTTGGGGCTGCAATGCTTATGTGAAAAAGCTTCAACCTGATAAGCTCGAACCCAAATCGGAGAAATGTGTCTTCATAGGATATCCAAAGGAGACTATTGGATACACCTTCTATCACAGATCCGAAGGCAAGACTTTTGTTGCTAAGTTCGCAAACTTTCTAGAGAAGGAGTTTCTCTCGAAAGAAGTGAGTGGGAGGAAAGTAGAACTTGACGAGGTAACTGTACCTTCTCCCTTATTGGAAGGTAGTGCATCACAGAAAACTGTTTCTGTGACACCTACACCAATTAGTGAGGAAGCTAATGATAATGATCATGAAACTTCGGAACAAGATACTACTGAACCTCGTAGATCAACCAGAGTGAGATCCGCGCCAGAGTGGTACGGTAATCCAGTTCTGGAAGTCATGCTACTAGATCATGATGAACCTACGAACTATGAAGAAGCAATGGTGAGCCCAGATTCCGCAAAATGGCTTGAAGCCATGAAATCTGAGATGGGATCCATGTATGAGAAAAAAGTGTGGACTTTGGTTGACTTGCCCATTGATCGGCAAGCAATTGAGAATAAATGGATCTTCAAGAAGAAGACTGACGCCGACGGTAATATTACTGTCTACAAAGCTCGACTTGTCGTAAAAGGGTTTCGGCAAGTTCAAGGGATTGACTACGATGAGACCTTCTCACCCGTACCGATGCTTAAGTCTGTCCGAATCATGTTAGCAATTGCCACATTTTATGATTATGAAATTTGGCAGATGGATGTCAAAACTGCATTCCTGAATGGATTTCTGGAAGAAGAGTTGTATATGATGCAACCGGAAGGTTTTGTCGATCCAAAGGGAGCTAACAAAGTGTGCAAGCTCCAGCGATCCATTTATGGACTGGTGCAAGCCTCTCGGAGTTGGAATAAACGCTTTTATAGTGTGATCAAAGCATTTGGTTTTATACAGACTTTTGGAGAAGCCTATATTTACAAGAAAGTGAGTGGGAGCTCTGTAGCATTTCTGATATTATATGTGGATGACATATTACTGATTGGAAATGATATAGAATTTCTGGATAGCATAAAAGGATAATTGAATAAGAGTTTTTCAATGAAAGACCTCGGTGAAGCTGCTTACATGTTAGGCATAAAGATCTATAGAGATAGATCAAGACGTTTAATTGGACTTTCACAAAGCACATACCTTGACAAGATTTTGAAGAAGTTCAAAATGGATCAAGAAAAGAAAGGGTTCTTGCCAGTGTTACAAGGTGTGAAGTTGAGTAAGACTCAATGCCCGACCAGTGCAGAAGATAGAGAGAAGATGAAAGATGTTCCCTATGCTTCAGCCATAGGCTCTATCATGTATGCAATGCTGTGTACCAGACCTGATGTGTGCCTTGCTATAAGTCTAGCAGGGAGGTACCAAAGTAATCCAGGAGTGGATCACTGGACAGCGGTCAAGAAAATCCTGAAGTACCTGAAAAGGACTAAGGATATGTTTCTCATATATGGAGGTGACAAAGAGCTCATCGTAAACGGTTATGTTGATGCAAGCTTTGACACTGATCCGGACGATTCTAAATCGCAAACCGAATACGTGTTTACATTAAACGGTGGAGCTGTCAGTTGGTGCAGTTCTAAACAAAGCGTCGTGGCGGGATCTATGTGTGAGGCGGAATACATAGCTGCTTCGGAAGCAGCAAATGAAGGAGTCTGGATGAAGGAGTTCATCTCCGATCTAGGTGTCGTACCAAGTGCATCGGGTCCAATGAAAATCTTTTGTGACAATACTGGTGCAATTGCCTTGGCGAAGGAATCCAGATTTCACAAGAGAAGCAAGCACATCAAAAGACGCTTCAATTCCATCCGGGATCTAGTCCAAGTGGAAGACATAGAGATTTGCAAGATACATACGGATCTGAATGTTGCTGACCCGTTGACTAATCCTCTTCCACGAGCAAAACATGATCAGCACCAAGGCTCCATGGGTGTTAGAATCATTACTGTGTAATCTAGATTATTGACTCTAGTGCAAGTGGGAGACTGAAGGAAATATGCCCTAGAGGCAATAATAAAAGTTATTATTTATTTCCTTATATCATGATAAAAGTTTATTATTCATGCTAGAATTGTATTAACCGGAAACATAATACATGTGTGAATACATAGACAAACAGAGTGTCACTAGTATGCCTCTACTAGACTAGCTTGTTAATCAAAGATGGTTATGTTTCCTAACCATGGACAAAGAGTTGTCATTTGATCAACAAGATCACATCATTAGTTGAATGATCTGATTGACATGACCCATTCCATTAGCTTAGCACCCGATCGTTTAGTATGTTGCTATTGCTTTCTTCATGACTTATACATGTTCCTATGACTATGAAGATTATGCAACTCCCGTTTGCCAGAGGAACACTTTGTGTGCTACCAAACATCACAACGTAACTGGGTGATTATAAAGGAGCTCTACAGGTGTCTCCAAAGGTACATGTTGGGTTGGCGTATTTCGAGATTAGGATTTGTCACTCCGATTGTCGGAGAGGTATCTCTGGGCCCTCTCGGTAATGCACATCACTAAGCCTTGCAAGCATTGCAACTAATGAGTTAGTTGCGGATGATGTATTACAGAACGAGTAAAGAGACTTGCCGGTAACAAGATTGAACTAGGTATTAAGATACCAACGATCGAATCTCGGGCAAGTAACATACCGATGACAAAGGGAACAACGTATGTTGTTATGCGGTCTGACCGATAAAGATCTTCGTAAAATATGTAGGAGCCAATATGAGCATCCAGGTTCCGCTATTGGTTATTGACCGGAGACGTGTCTCGGTCATGTCTACATTGTTCTCGAACCCGTAGGGTCCGCACGCTTAAGGTTACGATGACAGTTATATTATGAGTTTATGCATTTTGATGTACCGAAGGTTGTTCGGAGTCCCGGATGTGATCACGGACATGACGAGGAGTCTCGAAATGGTCGAGACATAAAGATTGATATATTGGAAGCCTATGTTTGGATATCGGAAGTGTTCCGGGTGAAATCGGGATTTTACCGGAGTACCGGGAGGTTACCGGAACCCCCCGGGAGCTATATGGGCCTTAATGGGCCTTAGTGGAAGAAGAGGAGAGGCAGCCAGGGCTGGGCCGCGCGCCCCTCCCCCCTAGTCCGAATAGGACAAGGAGAGAGGGGGCCGGCCCCCTCCTTCTCTCTCTCTCTCTTTCCCACCTCGCGAATCCTATTCCAACTAGGATTGGGGGAGAAGTCCTACTCCCGGAGGGAGTAGGACTCCTCCTGGCGCGCCCTATGATGGCCGGCCGGCCTCCCCCTCTTGAAGCCTATATACGGAGGCAGGGGCACCCCAGAGAGACACAAGTTGATCCACGTGATCATATTCTTAGCCGTGTGCGGTGCCCCCTTCCACCATAGTCCTCGATAATATTGTAGCGGTGCTTAGGCGAAGCCCTGCGACGGTAGTACATCAAGATCGTCACCACGCCGTCGTGCTGACGGAACTCTTCCCCGACACTTTGCTGGATCGGAGTCCGGGGATCGTCATCGAGCTGAACGTGTGCTAGAACTCGGAGGTGCCGTAGTTTCGGTGCTTGATCGGTCGGGCCGTGGAGACGTACGACTACATCAACCAAACGCTTCCGTTGTCGATCTACAAGGTACGTAGATCACACTCTCCCCTCGTTGCTATGCATCACCATGATCTTGCATGTGCGTAGGGAAATTTTTGAAATTACTATGAAACCCAACAATTATAGTCATGAATAAAAGACAGTTATCATGAACAAGGAAATATAATAATAATCCTTTTATTGTTGCCTCTAGGGCATATTTCCAACAGTCTCCCACTTGCACTTGAGTCAATAATCTAGTTACATTGTGATGAATCGAACACCCATGGAATTCTGGTGTTGATCATGTTTTGCTCTAGGGAGAGGTTTAGTCAACGGATCTACTACATTCAGGTCCGTATGTACTTTACAAATATCTATGTCTCCATCTTGAACATTTTCACGAATGGAGTTGAAGCGACGCTTGATGTGCCTGGTCTTCTTGTGAAACCTGGGCTCCTTGGCAAGTGCAATAGCTCCAGTGTTGTCACAGAAGAGTTTGATCGGCCCCGACGCATTGGGTATGACTCCTAGGTCGGTGATGAACTCCTTCACCCAAATTGCTTCATGCGCTGCCTCCGAGGCTGCCATGTACTCCGCTTCACATGTAGATCCCGCCACGACGCTCTGCTTGCAACTACACCAGCTTACTGCCCCACCATTCAAAATATACACGTATCCGGTTTGTGAGTTAGAGTCATCCAGATCTGTGTCGAAGCTAGCGTCGACGTAACCCTTTATGACGAGCTCTTCGTCACCTCCATAAATGATAAACATTTCCTTAGTCCTTTTCAGGTACTTCAGGATATTCTTGACCGCTGTCTAGTGTTCCTTGCCGGGATTACTTTGCTACCTACCTACCAAACTTACGGCAAGGTTTACATCAGGTCTGGTACATAGCATGGCATACATAATAGAACCTATGGCTGAGGCATAGGGGATGACACTCATCTGTTCTATATCTTCTGCCGTGGTCGGACATTGAGCTGAGCTCAATTCCACACCTTGCAACACAGGTAAGAGCCCCTTATTTGACTGATCCATATTGAACTTCTTCAATATCTTATCAAGGTATGTGCTTTGTGAAAGACCTATGAGGCGTCTTGATCTATCTCTATAGATCCTGATGCCTAATATATAAGCAGCTTCTCCAAGGTCCTTCATTGAAAAACTCTTATTCAAGTAGGCCTTAATGCTGTCCAAAAGCTCTATATCATTTCCCATCAAAAGTATGTCATCTACATATAATACAAGAAATGCTACAGAGCTCCCACTCACTTTCTTGTAAACGCAGGCTTCTCCATAAGTCTGCATAAACCCAAATGCTTTGATCATCTCATCAAAGCGAATATTCCAACTCCGAGATGCTTGCACCAGCCCATAAATGGATCGCTGGAGCTTGCATACCTTGTTAGCATTCTTAGGGTCGAGAAAACCTTCCGGCTGCATCATATACAATTCTTCCTTAAGGAAACCATTAAGGAATGTCGTTTTGACGTCCATTTGCCATATCTCATAATCATAGTATGCGGCAATTGCTAACATAATTCGGACGGACTTCAGCTTCGCTATGGGAGAGAAAGTCTCATCGTAGTCAACCCCTTGAACTTGTCGATAACCCTTAGCGACAAGCCGAGCTTTATAGATGGTCACATTACCATCCGCGTTTGTCTTCTTCTTAAAGATCCATTTATTTTCTATGGCTTGCCGCTCAACAGGCAAGTCAGTCAAAGTCGATACTTCGTTTTCATACATGGATCCTATCTCGGATTTCATGGCTTCCAGCCATTTGTCGGAATCCAGGCCCGCCATCGCTTCTTCATAGTTTGAAGGTTTACCGTTGTCTAACAACATGATTTCCAAGACAGGGTTGCCGTACCACTCTGGTGCGAAACGTGTCCTAGTGGACCTACGAAGTTCAGTAGCAACTTGATCTGAAGTTTCATGATCATCATCATTAACTTCCTCTCTAGTCGGTGCAGGCACCTCAGGAACATTTTCTTGAGTTGCGCCACTTTTCGGTTCAAGAGGTAATACTTCATCAAGTTCTACTTTCCTCCCACTTACTTCTTTCGAGAGAAACTCTTTCTCTAGAAAGGATCCATTCTTGGCAACAAAGATCTTGCCTTCGGATCTGAGGTAGAAGGTATACCCAATAGTTTCTTTAGGGTATCCTATGAAGATGCATTTTTCCGACTTGGGTTCGAGCTTTTCAGGTTGAAGTTTCTTGACATAATCATCGCATCCCCAAACTTTTAGAAACGACAGCTTAGGTTTCTTCCCAAACCATAATTCATACGGTGTCGTCTCAACGGATTTCGACGGAGCCCTATTTAAAGTGAATGCGGCAGTCTCTAAAGCATAGCCCGAAAATGATAGCGGTAAATCGGTAAGAGACATCATAGATCGCACCATATCTAATAGAGTGCGATTACGACGTTCAGACACACCATTACGCTGAGGTGTTCCAGGCAGCGTGAGTTTTGAAACTATTCCACATTTTCTTAAGTGTGTGCCAAACTCGTGACTCAAGTATTCTCCTCCATGATCTGATCGCAAGAACTTGATTTTCCTGTCATGTTGATTCCCAACCTCACTCTGAAATTCCTTGAACTTTTCAAAGGTCTCAGACTTGTGTTTCATTAAATAGACATACCCATATCTACTCAAGTCGTCAGTGAGGGTGAGAACATAACGATAGCCACCGCGAGCCTCAACACTCATTGGACCGCACACATCAGTATGTATGATTTCCAATAAGTTGGTTGCTCGCTCCATTGTTCCTGAGAACGGAGTCTTGGTCATTTTACCCATGAGGCATGGTTCGCACGTGTCAAATGATTCGTAATCAAGAGACTCTAAAAGTCCATCTACACGGAGCTTCTTCATGCGTTTGACACCTATGTGACCAAGGCGGTAGTGCCACAAGTATGTGGGACTATCATTATCAACCTTACATCTTTTGGTACTCACACTATGAATATGTGTAGCATTACGCTCGAGATTCATTAAGAATAAACCATTCACCATCGGAGCATGACGATAAAACATATCTCTCATATAAATAGAACAACCATTATTCTCGGATTTAAATGAGTAGCCATCTCGTATTAAACGAGATCCTGATACAATGTTCATGCTCAAACTTGGCACTAAATAACAATTATTGAGGTTCAAAACTAATCCCATAGGTAAATGTAGAGGCAGCGTGCCGACGGCGATCACATCGACCTTGGAACCATTCCCGACGCGCATCGTCACCTCGTCCTTCGCCAGTCTCCGCTTATTCCGTAGCTCCTGCTTTGAGTTACAAATGTGAGCAACCGCACCGGTATCAAATACCCAGGAGCTACTACGAGTACTGGTAAGGTACACATCAATTACATGTATATCACATATACCATTCGTTTTGCCGGCCTTTCTTGTCCGCTAAGTATTTGGGGTAGTTCCGCTTCCAGTGACCACTTTCCTTGCAATAAAAGCACTCAGTCTCGGGCTTGGGTCCATTCTTTGGCTTCTTCCCGGCAGCTTGCTTACCGGGCGCGGCAACTCCCTTGCCGTCCTTCTTGAAGTTCTTCTTACCCTTGCCCTTTTTGAACTTAGTGGTTTTATTCTCCATCAACACTTGATGTTCCTTTTTGACTTCTACCTCTGCTGATTTCAGCATTGCAAATACTTCAGGAATGGTCTTTTCCATCCCCTGCATATTGAAGTTCATCACAAAGCTCTTGTAGCTCGGTGGAAGCGACTGAAGGATTCTGTAAATGACCGCATCATCCGGGAGATTAACTCCCAGCTAAGTCAAGCGGTTATGTAACCCAGACATAGTGAGTATGTGCTCACTGACAGAACTATTTTCCTCCATCTTACAGCTGAAGAACTTGTCGGAGACTTCACATCTCTCGACCCGGGCATGAGCTTGAAAAACCATTTTCAGCTCTTCGAACATCTCATATGCTTCGTGTCTCTCAAGACGCTTTTGGAGCCCCGGTTCTAAGCTGTAAAGCATGCCGCACTGAACGAGGGAGTAATCATCGGTACGTGTCTGCCAAGCGTTCATAACGTCTTGTTCTGCAGGGAGAACAGGTGCTTCACCTAGCGGTGCTTGTAGGACATAATCTTTTTTGGCAGCTATGAGGATGATCCTCAGGTTCCGGACCCAGTCTGTATAGTTGCTGCCATCATCTTTCAGCTTGGTTTTCTCTAGGAACGCATTGAAGTTGAGGACAACGTTGGCCATTTGATCTACAATACATGTTGTAACGATTTTAGACTAAGTTCATGATAATTAAGTTCATCTAATCAAATTATTCAATGAACTCCCACTCAGATAGACATCCCTCCAGTCATCTAAGTATAACATGATCCGAGTTAACTAGGCCGTGTCCGATCATCACGTGAGACGGACTAGTCAACATCGGTGAACATCTTCATGTTGATCGTATCTTCTATATGACTCATGCTCGACCTTTCGGTCTTCTGTGTTCCGAGGCCATGTCTGTACATGCTAGGCTCATCAAGTCAACCTAAGTGTTTGCATGTGTAAATCTGTCTTACACCCGTTGTATGTGAACGTTGGAATCTATCACACCCGATCATCACGTGGTGCTTCGAAACAACGAACTGTCGCAACGGTGCACAGTTAGGGGAAACACTTTCTTGAAATTATTATGAGGGATCATCTTATTTACTACCGTCGTTCTAAGTAAACAAGATGCAAAAACATGATAAACATATCATGCAATCGAATAATAGTGACATGATATGGCCAATATCATATAGCTCCTGTGATCTCCATCTTGGGGCTCCATGATCATCTTGTCACCGGCATGACACCATGATCTCCATCATCATGATCTCCATCATCGTGTCTCCATGAAGTTGCTCGCCAACTATTACTTCTACTACTATGGCTAACACGTTTAGCAATAAAGTAAAGTAATTTACATGGCGTTTCTCAATGACACGCAGGTCATACAAAAAATAAAGACAACTCCTATGGCTCCTGCCGGTTGTCATACTCATCGACATGCAAGTCGTGATTCTAATTACAATAGCATGAACATCTCATACATCACATATATCATTCATCACAACTTTGGCCATATCACATCACAAAACACTTGCTGCAAAAACAAGTTAGACGTCCTCTAATTGTTGTTGCAAGTTTTACGTGGCTGCAAGAGGGTTCTAGCAAGAACGTTTTCTTACCTACGTGAAAGACACAACGTGATTTGTCAACTTCTATTTACCCTTCATAAGGACCCTTTTCGTCGAATCCGCTCCAACTAAAGTGGGAGAGACAGACACCCGCCAGCCACCTTATGCAACATGTGCATGTCAGTCAGTGGAACCGGACGCACGTAAGCGTACGTGTAAGGTTGGTCCGGGCCGCTTCATCCCACAATACTGCTGAAGCAAAATAAGACTAGTAGCGGCAAGAAAGTTGACAACATCTACGCCCAAAACAAATTGTGTTCTACTCGTGCAAAGAGAACTACGCATAGACCTAGCTCATGATGCCACTGTTGGGGAACGTTGCAGAAAACAAAAATTTTCCTACGGTTTCACCAAGATCCATCTATGAGTTCATCTAGCAACGAGTGATTGGATTGCATCTACATACCTTTGTAGATCACGCGCGGAAGCGTTCAAAGAACGGGGATGAGGAAGTCGTACTCGACGTGATCCAAATCACCAGAGATCCTAGCGCCGAACGGACGGCACCTCCGCGTTCAACACACGTACGGTCAGCATGACGTCTCCTCCTTCTTGATCCAGCAAGGGGAAGGAGAGGTTGATGAAGATCCAGCAGCACGACGGCGTGGTGGTGGATGCAGGGGTCACCGCAGCAGGGCTTCGCCGTTCTACTACGAGAGGGAGAGGTGTAGGAGGGGAGAGGGAGGCACCAAGACTCAAGGGTGCGGCTGCCCCTCCCTCCCCCCCTTTATATAGGCCCCCTAGGGGGTGCGCCGGCCCTAGGAGATGGGATCTCCTAGCGGGGCGGCGGCCAAGGGGTGGAGTGCCCCCAAAGCCAGGTGGGGCGCCCCCCCACCCTAGGGTTCCCAACCCTAGGCGCATGGGGTGGGCCAAGGGGGTCACACCAGCCCACTATGGGCTGGTTCCCCTCCCCAATTTAGCCCATGGGGACCTCCGGGATGGGTGGCCCCACCCGGTGGACCCCCGGGACCCTTCCGGTGGTCCCGGTACAATACCGGTGACCCCCGAAACTCTCCCGATGGCCGAAACTGCACTTCCTATATATAATTCTTCACCTCCGGACCATTCCGGAACTCCTCGTGACATCCGGGATCTCATCCGGGACTCCGAACAACTTTCGGGTTACTGCATACTCATATCTCTACAACCCTAGCGTCACCGAACCTTAAGTGTGTAGACCCTACGGGTTCGGGAGACATGTAGACATGACCGAGATGACTCTCCGGTCAATAACCAACAGCGGGATCTGGATACCCATGTTGGCTCCCACATGCTCCTCGATGATCTCATCGGATGAACCACGATGTCGAGGATTTAATCAATCCCGTATTCAATT
The DNA here is from genome assembly GCF_003073215.2 of Triticum urartu. NCBI lineage: Eukaryota > Viridiplantae > Streptophyta > Magnoliopsida > Poales > Poaceae > Triticum > Triticum urartu. Next base: position 177,695,146 of record NC_053023.1, read on the forward strand.
CCCTTTGTCTATCGGTACGTTACTTGCCCGAGATTCGATCGTCGGTATCCCGATACCTTGTTCAATCTCGTTACCGGCAAGTCTCTTTACTCGTTTCGTAACACATCATCCCGTGATCAACTCCTTGATCACATTGTGCACATTATGATGATGTCCTACCGAGTGGGCCCAGAGATACCTCTCCGTTTACACGGAGTGACAAATCCCAGTCTCGATTCGTGCCAACCCAACAGACACTTTCAGAGATACCTGTAGTGTACCTTTATAGCCACCCAGTTACGTTGTGACGTTTGGCACACCCAAAGCACTCCTACGGTATCCGTGAGTTGCAGAATCTCATGGTCTAAGGAAATGATACTTGACATTAGAAAAGCTTTAGCATACGAACTACATGATCTTGTGCTAGGCTTAGGATTGGGTCTTGTCCATCACATCATTCTCCTAATGATATGATCTCGTTATCAATGACATCCAATGTGCATAGTCAGGAAACCATGACTATCTGTTGATCAACGAGCTAGTCAACTAGAGGCTTACTAGGGACATGTTGGTGTCTATGTATTCACACATGTATTACGATTTCCGGATAACACAATTATAGCATGAATAAAAGACAATTATCATGAACAAGGAAATATAATAATAACTAATTTATTATTGCC
>NC_053023.1:177696807-177715488 GCF_003073215.2 Triticum urartu
GCAAAGTAAAAAGTAAAAGCAAAACAAGTAAAATAAAGTAATGGAGATTGATATGATGAGAATAGACCCGGGGGCCATAGGTTTCACTAGTGGCTTCTCTCAAGAGCATAAATATTCTACGGTGGGTGAACAAATTACTGTTGAGCAATTGATAGAATTGAGCATAGTTATGAGGTTATCTAGGTATGATCATGTATATAGGCATCACGTCCGTGACAAGTAGACCGACTCCTGCCTACATCTACTACTATTACTCCACTCATCGACCGCTATCCAGCATGCATCTAGAGTATTAAGTTAAAAACAGAGTAACGCCTTAAGCAAGATGACATGATGTAGAGGAATAAATTCATGCAATATGATAAATACCCCATCTTGTTATCCTCGATGGCAACAATACAATACGCGCCTTGCAACTCTTTCTGTCACTGAGTAAGGACACCGCAAGATTGAACCCAAAGCTAAGCACTTCTCCCATTGTAAGAACTACCAATCTAGTTGGCCAAACCAAACGGATAATTCGAAGAGACTTGCAAAGATAACTCAATCATACATAAAATAATTCAGAGAAGATTCAAATATTATTCATAGATAAGTTGGATCATAAACTCACAATTCATCGGTCTCAACAAACACACCGCAAAAAGAAGATTACATCGAATAGATCTCCACGAGAGAGGGGGAGAACATTGTATTGAGATCCAAAAAGAGAGAAGAAGCCATCTAGCTACTAGCTATGGACCCGAAGGTCTGAAGTAAACTACTCACATTTCATCGGAAGGGCTATGGTGTTGATGTAGAAGCCCTCCGTGATGGATACCCTCTCCGGTGGAGCTCCGGAATAGGCCCCAAGATGGGATCTCGTGGATACAGGAAGTTGCGGCGGTGGAATTAGGTTTTTGGCTCCCTCTCTAGTCTAATGGGGGTACGTAGGTATATATAGGAGGAAGGAGCACGTCGGTGGAGCTCCGAGGGGCCCACGAGGCAGGGGGCGCGCCCAGGGGGCGCCCTCCACCCTCGTGACCTCCCCGGAAACTTCTTGGAGTAGGGTCCAAGTCTCCTGGATCATGTTCGGTGAGAAGATCACGTTCCCGAAGGTTTATTCCGTTTGGACTCCGTTTGATATTCTGTTTCCTCGAAATACTGAAATAGGCAAAAAGACAACAATTCTGGGCTGGGCCTCCGGTTAATAGGTTAGTCCCAAAAATAATATAAAAGTGGAAAATAAAGCCCAATATAGTCCAAAACAGTAGATAAAGTAGCATGGAGCAATCAAAAATTATAGATACGTTGGAGACGTATCAGGCATCCCCAAGCTTAATTCATGCTCGTCCTCGAGTAGGTAAATGATAAAAAGAGAATTTTTGATGCGGAGTGATACTTTGGCATAATTTCAATGTAAATCTTCTTAATCATGGTATGAATATTCAGATCCGAAAGGTTCAAGACAAAAGTTCATATTGACATAAAAGTGATAATACTTCAAGCATACTAATTAAACAATTATGTCATCTCAAAATAACATGGCCAAAGGAAGTTCATCCCTACAAAATCATATAGTTAGGCTATGCTTCATTTTCGTCACACAAAGATGTTCCCAACTTCTCTACCCCTGATGACAAGCCAAGCAATTGTTTCATACTCAAATAATCTCAAACTTTTTCAACCTTCACGCAATACATGAGCGCGAGCCATGGACATAGCACTATGGGTGGTATAGAATATGATGATGGGGATTGTGTGCAGAAGACAAAAAAGGAGAAAGTCTCACATCAACGAGGCTAATCAATGAGCTATGGAGATGCCCATCAATTGATGTTAATGCAAGGAGTAGGGATTGCCATGCAACGGATGCACTAGAGCTAAGAATGCTCAACAAAAGAAAACTAGTGGGTGTGCATCCAACTTGCTTGCTCATGAAGACCTAGGGCATTTTGAGGAAGCCCATCGTTGGAATATACAAGCCAAGTTCTATAATGAAAAATTCCCACTAGTATGAACAAGACAACTTATGAGACTCACTATATGAAAATCATGGTGCTACTTTGAAGCACAATATATGAGACTCACTACATGAAGAACAAGGTGCTACTTTGAAGCACAAGTGTGGAAAAAGAGATAGTAGCATTGCCCTTTTTATTTTCTTTTTTTGGGCCTTTCTTTTTTCCTTTTTGGCCTTTCTCTCTTTTTTTTGATTGGGCAATGCTCTAATAATGATGATCATCACACTTCTATTGATTACAACATAATGATTACAACTCGATACTAGAACAAGATATGACTCTATATGAATGCCTCCGGCGGTGTACCGGGATGGTGCAATGAATCAAGAGTGACATCTATGAAAAATAATGCATGGTGGCTTTGCCACAAATACGATGTCAACTACAAGATCATGCAATGGCAATATGACAAAAGTAAAGCATGTCATGATGATGATGATGGTGATGGTGGAAGTTGCATGGCAATATATCTCGGAATGGCTATGGAAATGCCATGATAGGTAGGTATGGTGGCTGTTTTGAGGAAGATATAGAGAGGTTTATGTGTGAAAGAGCGTATCATATCACGGGGTTTGGATGCACCGGCGAAGTTTGCACCAACTCTCAATGTGAGAAAGGGCAATGCACGGTACCGAAGAGGCTAGCAAATGGCGGAAAGGTAAAAGTGCGTATAATCCATGTACTCTACATTAGTCAAAAGAACTCATATACTTATTGCAAAAATTTAGAAGTCATCAAAAAATCAAGTACTACGTGCATGCTCCTAGGGGGATAGTTTGGTAGGAAAAGACCATCGCTCGTCCCCGACCGCCACTCATAAGGATGCACAAGCCAGGTACACTTCATGCTTCAAATTTGTTACACAACTTTAACCATACGTGCATGCTACGGGACTTGCTAACTTCAACACAGGTATTTCTCAAATTCACAACTACTCAACTAGCACGACTATGATATTATCACCTCCATATCTCAAAACAATTATCAAGCATCAAACTTATCTTAGTATTCAACCCACTAAAAAGAAAGTTTCACATATCTTGAATACCAAGTATATTAACATTAAGCAAATTACCATGCTATTAACGACTCTCAAAATAATCTAAGTGAAGCATGAGAGATCAAGTTTCTTTAAAACAAACCACCACCGTGCTATAAAAGATCTAAGTGAAGCACTAGAGCAAAAATTATCACGCTCAAAAAGATATAAGTGAAGCACATAGAGTAAACTATCAAGCTCAAAAGATATAAGTGAAGCACATAGAGTATTCTAACAAATTTCAATTCATACATGGCTCTCTCAAAAGGTGTGTACAGCAAGGATGATTGTGGTAGACTAACAAGCAAAGACACAAATAATACAAGACGCTCCAAGCAAAACACATATCATGTGGTGAATAAAAATATAGCTCCAAGTAAATTACCGATGGAAGTGGACGAAAGAGGGGATGCCTTCCGGGGCATCCCCAAGCTTTGACTTTTTGGTGTCCTTGGATTATCTTGGGGGTGCCATGGGCATCCCCAAGCTTAGGCTCTTGCCACTCCTTGTTCCATAATCCATCAAAAGAATTCACCCAAAACTTGAAAACTTCACAACACAAAACTCAATAGAAATCTCGTGAGCTCCGTTAGAGAAAGAAAACAAAAGACTATTTTAAGGTACTGTAATGAAATTGTTATTTATTTGTATTGGTGTTAAACCTACTGTATTCCAACTTCTCTATGGTTTATAAACTATTTTACTAGCCATATATTCATCAAAATAAGCAAACAACACACGCAAAACAGAATCTGTCAAAAACAGAACAGTCTGTAGTAATCTGTCACTAACGCAAACTTCTGGAACCCAAAAAATTTCTACAAAAATTATAAGACCTGGGCAATTTGTTTATTGATCAGCAGCAATTGGAATCACTATTTTATCACATTCTGGTGATTTTTGACAATTCGGCCACTGAGCGCAAAGATTCTGGAAATTACAGCAAGATCAAATAACTATCTTCCAAGAAGATCTAATAGGTTTAACTTGGCACAAACACTAATTAAAAGATAAAACCACATCTAAACAGAATCTAGATGGATTATTTGTTCCTAAACAGAACCAAAAACAAAAAACACAAAATAAAATTGGGTTGCCTCCCAACAAGCGCTATCGTTTAACGCCCCTAGCTAGGCATAAAAGCAAGGATAGATCTAGGTATTGCCATCTTTGGTAGGAAATTCTTCAATGAGGCATCCACCTCCTTTAGAATTTTCTTCCTTTCTAGTGATTATCAAAATTTTAGGCATAAGATCGAAAAATTCATTCGTGGCAAATGGTTCCTTAATGATTGTAAAAAGATCGGGGTGAATACTTATAGATTTAAGATCCGCATTTTCCTTACTAGATGATTCACCCTTATTTTTAGGAACATACATAAACTTGGCAATTTTAGTGGGAGGACTAGGAGTACTTTTTATGGAGGAAAAAGCAGTTCCCAAGTTGGTAATGATACCCTCAAGTTTATCGATTCGAGTAGAGTCTAGATTTATTTTTTCATTAACCATGGGTTCCTTCTCCTTAATATTTTTCAAAGTCATTCCTACCTTAGATCCATATTGAGTAATTTGATTATGAATCTTTTTATCTAGATTTTCAATGGATTCAATGGTAGCAACTTTGTTTTCAATAATTTCAAGCCTTTGCATAACATGCTCCAAGGTTAACACAGTTCCATTAACCAAAAGGGGAGGTGAGCCAAATAAATCTATTAAAACATTATAGGAATCAAAAGTATGGCTACCCAAAAAATTCCCTCCGGTAATGGTATCAAGGATATATCTATACCAAGGATTAGCACCTACATAAAAATTGTGAAGAAGGACTGAAGTAGATTGCTTTCTGGTAGATCTATTTTGAGCATTGCAAATTCTATACCAAGCATCTTTTAGATTTTCTCCCTCCCTTTGTTTAAAATTTAGCACTTCATTCTCGGGAGATAACGGAGAAGATAAGGAATTCGACATAGAGACAGGTAAGCAAACTAACACACGAGCAAACAAAAGGCAAGGGGAAAAAGAGGAGGGCGAATAAAACGGCAAGGGTGAAGTGGGGGAGAGGAAAACGAGAGGCAAATGGCAAATAATGTAATGCAAGAGATAGAGATTGTGATGGGTACTTGGTATGTTGACTTTTGCGTAGGCTTCCCCGGCAACGGCGCCAGAAATGGCTCGTTGACGGGAGAGTAAATCTTGACTTGACTTGGCGTAGGCCTCCCCGGCAACGGCACCAGAAATGGATCGTTGAAGGGAGAGTAAATCTTGACTTGACTTGGCGTAGGCCTCCCCGGCAACGGCCCCAGAAATCCTTCTTGCTACGTCTCGAGCTAGCGTTGGTTTTCCACGAAGAGGAGGGGGTGATGCAGCACAGTAGCGTAAGTATTTCCCTCAGTTTTTGAGAACCAAGGTATCAATCCAGTAGGAGGTCACGCACAAGTCCCTCGTACCTGCACAAAACGGTAGCAACTCGCAACCAACGCTTAGGGGTTGTCAATCCCTTCACGGTCACTTACGAGAGTGAGATCTGATAGAGATAATATTTTTGGTATTTTTGGTATAAAGATGCAAAGTAAAAAGTAAAGGCAAAACAAGTAAAATAAAGTAATGGAGATTGATATGATGAGAATAGACCCGGGGGCCATAGGTTTCACTAGTGGCTTCTCTCAAGAGCATAGATATTCTACGGTGGGTGAACAAATTACTGTTGAGCAATTGATAGAATTGAGCATAGTTATGAGGTTATCTAGGTATGATCATGTATATAGGCATCACGTCCGTGACAAGTAGACCGACTCCTGCCTACATCTACTACTATTACTCCACTCATCGACCGCTATCCAGCATGCATCTAGAGTATTAAGTTAAAAACAGAGTAACGCCTTAAGCAAGATGACATGATGTAGAGGAATAAATTCATGCAATATGATAAATACCCCATCTTGTTATCCTCGATGGCAACAATAGAATACGTGCCTTGCAACTCTTTCTATCACTGAGTAAGGACACCGCAAGATTGAACCCAAAGCTAAGCACTTCTCCCATTGCAAGAACTACCAATCTAGTTGGCCAAACCAAACGGATAATTCGAAGAGACTTGCAAAGATAACTCAATCATACATAAAAGAATTCAGAGAAGATTCAAATATTATTCATAGATAAGTTGGATCATAAACCCACAATTCATCGGTCTCAACAAACACACCGCAAAAAGAAGATTACATCGAATAGATCTCCATAAGAGAGGGGGAGAACATTGTATTGAGATCCAAAAAGAGAGAAGAAGCCATCTAGCTACTAGCTATGGACCCGAAGGTCTGAAGTAAACTACTCACACTTCATCGGAAGGGCTATGGTGTTGATGTAGAAGCCCTCCGTGATGGATTCCCTCTCCGGCAGAGCTCCGGAACAGGCCCCAAGATGGGATCTCGTGGATACAGGAAGTTGCGGCGGTGGAATTAGGTTTTTGGCTCCCCCCCTAGTCTAATGGGGGTACGTAGGTATATATAGGAGGAAGGAGCACGTCGGTGGAGCTCCGAGGGGCCCACGAGGCAGGGGGCGCGCCCTCCACCCTCGTGACCTCCCCGGGAACTTCTTGGAGTAGGGTCCAAGTCTCCTAGATCACGTTCGGTGAGAAGATCATGTTCCCGAAGGTTTGATTCCGTTTGGACTCCGTTTGATATTCTGTTTCCTCGAAATACTGAAATAGGAAAAAAAACAGCAATTCTGGGCTGGGCCTCCGGTTAATAGGTTAGTCCCAAAAATAATATAAAAGTGGAAAATAAAGCCCAATATAGTCCAAAACGGTAAATAAAGTAGCATGGAGCAATCAAAAATTATAGATACGTTGGAGACGTATCAGGTTGCTACCAATCGAGTGGACTCTATGTTAGTGTCGCCTAGGGAAAGGTAATGATCGGGTGCTTACCCCGGGTACTTGAGGTACCGCGGGTCGTGGATGACTCGGAAGTTCCCCGGATCTTGTGGGTAAAGTGTGCAACCTCTGCAGAGTGTAAAACTATTCGAATAGCCATGTCCACGGTCAAGGACAGTTGGGTGGTGTTGCTTAAACTACGTCCAGAGTTTTACAGACCGTGTGTGTGTGTGTTGATAAACCATTTGGGGTAAGTTAGATGGCTTGACACGATGATCAAGTTGGATTGGTGTCCAACTCCGCTTATGTTGATATTTGTAACTTGTTCATACAGATATATATCCGTACTCTCGGGATGCATACTTTACATGTTGATAGATCATGTCTTTGCACTCAAAACTAGCTTTCTACAAAATACCTACTTAGTGCTCTATCACTACATTATTGTGCCCTGTTCCAATCATGGGTTGCTTGCGAGTACATTCAAGGTACTCATTGGCTTGCCACTGGTTACTTAATTGGCCAGGCATGGAAGAGCGGGAGTTCGAAGAAGAGTTCTTTGGAGACGAACATGCGAACTAGGACGTTTCCCAGTCAGAATTCCTATAGGGTTAAGGCAGATGGCATGGGTTCTACTTATTGACGAAGATTTCCGTTGCTTAAGTTTATTTGGTACTCAGCCCTTATGGCTTTATCTATGTAAGACTTGACCATAATGGTCATAATTTGTGTAAGACGATATGTATGGATGTAAGACTCTTGTTATTCAGCTTCTGTGTCTTCAGTGAGCATTGATCTCTGGGATCACTGTACACAGGCATTCGGTGATCACGACTTATGAGTCAGGGTCCCCACACTCTCGTACACATCTGCCTCCTCTCTGGTAATAACATATCTTCCTTTTGTCTGATAATCAAAGAATGTAGGAGCAAGGAGAGTAATACGGATAGCACGGCGTCTGTCAAAGATTAAGCGATACTGGGGAGGTGATTCATTCCTCTCAACAAACTGGTGGTGAACCATAGCATTAAACTCTAGGTAAGCAGGAGGCAATTCAATATCATCATTACGTATGGTTACACCAAGAAAATCAGCTAAGCGGGTTGCATAAATTCCACCAAAGAAATCTCCATTAAATCTATTAAGATGCAACCTACGTGCAACAATGGCTCCCAAATTATAAGATTTATCTCCTAACACAGCACTCCTAAGAATACTAAGGTCAGGCACACACATGTGACATGCCTCATCTTTACCATTAATGCATCTACCTATGAAGAGAGCAAAATAATGTATAGCAGGAAAGTGAATGCTCCCTATGGTAGCTTGTGTTATATCTCTAGATTCCCCCACAGTTATACTAGCAAGAAAATCTCTAAATTCAGATTTGCGAGGTTCCCTGACACTACCCCATTGTGAAAGTTTGCAAGCAGTGGTAAAATCCTCTAATTCCATAGTGTAAGAATTTTCATAAAGATCAAACAAGACAGTTGGAGAATTACGTGAAGACGAAAATTCAAACCTCCTCACAAAGGAACTAGTGAGATAGTGGTACTGGCGACATTTTTCTTCCTCGAAGCTCACAAGATCAGTGTTACGCAAGTATGCGTTAAATTCTTCCTTAATCCCCGCTCGACCCATGAAGTCCTCTGAAGGCCATTCATAGGGCCGCGCTGGGGCGTCCCTTGGTGGCTCATCATCAGCATCACGCATTGCAAGCTTGGGCTCTTATTTCCTTGAAGAACCACCTTGGTACATTTTCCTAAACATATTTCTTCCTCTGAAAAATTTCTGAAATTTTTAGTGACTTCAAATAAAAGTGAACCAAGCTCAACAAAATTGATAGCAACTACTCCTACAAGTGCCTAGAGCCTATATCATGCATCAAAACTACTTTTGACCATATAAATTTGACATGCAAGCTCAAGAACAGGGTCACCTAGGCAGCAAAAATTTGGAATGAATAAAGCACTAGAACAAAAACTAATTGGACCAATGGAGGAGTCACATACCAAGGAACAATCTCCCCAATCAGTTTTGTGAGAGGTGCTTTGAGCAAGGAGATCGAAAATCGCAGCAAAATGAGCTACAACTCGTGCTTGAGCTGGATATTCGTGTTTGTGGGAGGAAGAAGGAGTGTGTGGGTGCAGGAATAAGTGGAGCAGGGCCACCGTGGGCCCACGAGGCAGGGGGGCGCGCCCTCCACCCTCGTGGCCAGGTGGATGCCCCCCGTGCTGTGTTCTTAGTCCCAAATATTCTCAAATATTCCAGAAAAATCATATTTAAATTTCAGGGCATTTGGAGAACTTTTATTTTCAGGGTATTTTTATATTGCACGGATAATTCAGATAACAGACAGAAAAATACTATTTTATTTTACTTAATATAAATAACATAAAGTAAAAGGAGGGTACAGAAGGTTGTGCCTTCTAGTTTCATCCATCTCATGCTGATCAAAAGGAATCCACTAATAAGGTTGATCAAGTCTTGTTAATGAACTCATTCCGAATAACATGGAACCGGAGAAATTTCGAATAACACTATGTTACCTCAACGGTGATATGCACATCTCCAATAATAAGAATATCATATTTCTTTTTGACAGTAGGTAGAGGAAATTCAAAACCTCCAATAATAATCGATGGAATTTTTCCAACAGAGTTGATACTATGAACTTGAGGTTGTTTCCTCGGGAAGTGTACCGTATGCTCATTACCATTAACATGAAAAGTGACATTGCCTTTGTTGCAATCAATAACAGCCCCTGCAGTATTCAAAAAGGGTCTTCCAAGAATATTAGACATACTATCGTCCTCGGGAATATCAAGAATAACAAAGTCCGTTAAAATAGTAATGTTTGCAACTACAACAGGCACATCCTCACAAATAACGATAGGTATAGCAGTTGATTTATCAGCCATTTGCAAAGATATTTCAGTAGGTGTCAACTTATTCAAATCAAGTCTACGATATAAAGAGAGAGGCATAACACTAACACCGGCTCCAAGATCACATAAATCAGTTTTAACATAGTTTCTTTTAATGGAGCATGGTATAGTGGGTACTCCTGGATCTCCAAGTTTCTTAGGTATTCCACCTTTAAAAGTATAATTAGCAAGCATGGTGGAAATTTCAGCTTCCGGTATCTTTCTTTTATTAGAAACAATATCTTTCATGTACTTAGCATAAGGATTCATTTTAAGCATATCAGTTAATCGCATACGCAAAAAGATAGGTCTAATCATTTCAGAAAAGCGCTCAAAATCCTCCTCATCCTTTCTCTTGGATGGTTTGGGAGGAAAAGGCATGGGTTTCTGAACCCATGGTTCTCTTTCTTTACCATGTTTCCTAGCAACAAAGTCTTTCTTATCATAACATTGATTCTTTGATTGTGGGTTATCGAGATCAACAGCAGGTTCAATTTCTATATCATTATCATTGCTAGGTTGAGCATCATCATAAACATTATCATTAACATTATCACTAGTTTCAGGTTCATTACCAGGTTGTGTTTCAGCATCAGAAATAGAAATATCATTTGGATTCTCAGGTGTATCAATAACAGGTTCACTAGAAGCATGCAAAGTCCTATCATTTTTCTTTTTCTTCCTTTTAGAAGGACTAGGTGCATCTATATTATTTCTCTGAGAATCCTGCTCAATTCCCTTAGGATGGCCTTCAGGATACAAAGGTTCCTGAGTCATTTTACCACCTCTAGTCATAACTCTAACAGCATTATCATTATTCTTACTATTCAATTCATTGAGCAAATCATTTTGAGCTTTAAGTACTTGTTCTACTTGAGTGGTAACCATAGAAGCATGTTTGCTAATAAGTTTAAGTTCACCTTTGACATTAGCCATATAATCACCCAAGTGTTCAAGCATATTTGAATTGTATTTCAATTGTCTACCAAAATAAGCATTGAAGTCTTCTTGCTTAACCATAAATTTGTCAAACTCATCTAAGCATGGGCTAGCAAACTTAGTAAATGGTATTTCAGCTTTATCATATCTATAGAGAGAATTTACCTTTACTATGTGTCGGGTTATCAAGACCATGTATTTCTTCAATAGGTAATGGATTAAGATCATATGTTTCTTCAACAGGCGGTAAATTAAGACCGTGTATTTCTTCAATAGGAGGTAAATTCTTAACATCTTCAACTTTAATACCTTTTTCTTTCATAGATTTCTTTGCCTCTTGCATATCTTCAGGACTGAGAAATAGAACACCTCGTTTCTTCGGAGTTGGTTTAGGAATAGGCTCAGGAAGTGTCCAATTATTTTCATTTGTCAACATATTATTCCATAGAATTTCAGCTTCATCCAGTGTTCTTTCCCTGAAAATAGAACCAGCACAACTATATAGATAATCTCTGGAAGCATCGTTTAGTCCATTATAAAACATATCAAGTATTTTATTTTTCTTAAGAGGATGATCAGGCAAAGAATTCAGTAACTTGAGAAGCCTCCCCCAAGCTTGTGGGAGACTCTCTTCTTCAATTTGCACAAAATTATATATATATCCCTCAAAGCAGCTTGTTTCTTATGAGCAGGGAAATATTTAGCAGAGAAGTAATAAATTATATCCTGGGGACTACGCACACAACAAGGATCAAGAGAGTTAAACCATATCTTAGCATCACCCTTTAATGAGAATAGAAATATTTTAAGGATATAAAAGTAACGAGTTCTCTCATCATTAGTGAACAGGGTAGCTATATCATTTAATTTAGTAAGATGTGCCACAACAGTTTCAGATTCATAGCCATGAAAAGGATCAGATTCAACCAAAGTAATTATATCAGGATCAACAGAGAATTCATAATCCTTATAAGTAACACAGATAGGTGAAGTAGCAAAAGCAGGGTCAGGTTTCATTCTAGCATTAAGAGATTGCTGCTTCCATTTAGCTAATAACCTCTTGAGCTCGTATCTATCTTTGCAAGCTAAAATAGCTAAAGCAACTTCCTTTTCAAAAACATAACCCTCAGGAATAACAGGTGATTCATATTTATTAGGGGGAGAGTCTTCATCATCACTTTCATCAATATTATCAGTTTCAATATTTTCATTCTCTCTAACCCTAGCAAGTTGTTCATAAGAAATTCACCAAGTAGCACAGTAGTATCAAGCATAGAAGTAGTTTCATCATAAGTATCATGCATAGCAGAAGTGGCATCATCAATAACATGCGACATATCAGAACAAATAGCAGAATCAGGTTTAGGTGTCGCAAGCTTACTCAAAACAGAAGGTGAATAAAGTGCAGAGCTAGATGCAGTTCCTTACCTCCCCTCGTAGTTGAGGGATAAATCTTGGTTTTTGGATCTCTCAAGTTCTTCATAATGATAAGCAGATATAAATACCAAGGGACTCAAAGAATAGACCTATGCTCCCTGGCAACGGCACCAGAAAATAGTCTTGATAACCCACAAGTATAGGGGATCGCAACCGTTTTTGAGGGTAGAGTATTCAACCCAAATTTATTGATTCGACACAAGGGGAGCCAAAGAATATTCTCAAGTATTAGCAGCTGAGTTTTCAATTCAACCACACCTGGAAACTTAATATCTGTAGTAATGTATTTAGTAGCAAAGTAATATGATAGTAGTGGTAACGGTAGCAAAAGGTAATGATAGCAAAAGTATTGTTTTTGGTATTTTGTAGTGATGATAGCAATAGCAACAGAAAAGTAAATAAGCAAAGAACAATATATGGAAAGCTCGTAGGCAATGGATCAGTGATAGAGAATTATGCCGGATGCGGTTCATCATGTAACAGTCATAACCTAGGGTGACACAGAACTAGCTCCAATTCATCAATGTAATGTAGGCATGTATTTCGAATATAGTCATACATGCTTATGGAAAAGAACTTGCATGACATCTTTTGTCCTACCCTCCCGTGGCAGCGGGGTCCTAGCGGAAACTAAGGGATAATAAGGCCTCCTTTTAATAGAGTACCGGACCAAAGCATTAACACGCAGTGAATACATGAACTCCTCAAACTACGGTCATCACCGGTAAGTATCCCGATTATTGTCACTTCGGGGTTAACGGATCATAACACATAATAGGTGACTATAGACTTGCAAGATAAGATCAAGAACTCTCATATATTGATGAAAATATAATAATTTTAGATCTGAAATCATGGCACTCGGGCCCTAGTGACAAGCATTAAGCATAGCAAAGTCATAGCAACATCAATCTCAGAACATAGTGGATACTAGGGATCAAACCCTAACAAAACTAACTCGATTACATGATAAATCTCATCCAACCCATCACCGTCCAGCAAGCCTACGATGGAATTACTCACGCACGGCGGTGAGCATCATGAAATTGGTGATGGAGGAAGGTTGATGATGACGATGGCGACGGATTCCCCTCTTCGGAGCCCCAAACGGACTCCAGATCAGCCCTCCCAAGAGGTTTTAGGGCTTGGCGGCGGCTCCGTATCATAAAACGCGATGAATCCTTCTCTCTGATTTTTTTTCTCCCTGAAAGAAAATATATGGAGTTGGAGTTGAGGTCGGAGGAGCTCTAGGGGGCCCATGAGGTAGGGGCACGCCCCCCACCCTCGTGGCTAGGGTGTGGGCCCCCTGATCTTCATCTTTTGCAAGGATTTTTTATTATTTCCAAATAGACGTTCCGTGAAGTTTCAGGTCATTCCGAGAACTTTTGTTTCTGCACATAAATAACACCATGGCAATTCTGCTGAAAACAGCGTCAGTCTGGGTTAGTTCCATTCAAATCATGCAAGTTAGAGTCCAAAACAAGGGCAAAAGTGTTTGGAAAAGTAGATACGATGGAGACGTATCAATCAGCTCTGCTGGGCTGCAAATCTTTCAAGACAAGGAGAGTTTCATTGGTTTTTCCCAGAAATGGGCTATACATTTTTAAAACACATCAAACAGGGAATTAGTTTCAACTTTTTCATTACAAGATTTTAAATTCCATTGATTTTTATGCGCGGACAATTATTTGGATTTTATATTTATATAAATTATTTTTCAAAATAGTTTGAATGTGAATCGATATTTCGGGATTAAAAACAGTTGAATGCACCCAAATATGCAAAATTTCGTATACTTTTTAACCATGGCCATAATATGGGGTGTAATGCTAACAAAAATAAGATGGGCTCCAAAAAAATTCTTAAGAATTAGCAAATGGGTTGTACATTACTAGAAATAATGCACACGAGAGCAGTGACTGTTGGATGTTCATCCAACGGCTGTCGTACTTCTTCAATCTTTGCTCTTCCTACTCCAGGCGCTCAAACAAGCGCCGGCGGGACTGCCTGCTTCCTCCTCCCGCGGCCGGCTATGCTGCCGCGTAGGCCTCACCGCCCCACCATACTCCCATCGCTGGCCTAGCCATCCCTCTACTCACCCACACCTGCTGTTATTCTCCGGGGACAGCAGACGAACCAGTAAACCCTCGTACTCCTCTGCGTGGGAAACAACTGCCGAGTCTTCCCTGGCTCCGTGTCATTCCCTTCCTAGGCCTCACCATCGTCCACTGCCCTGGTGCTCTCGGCGCGGCCTGGTTAACATGGTCAATGAACGACATCCATCGGAAGTGGATTGTACGTGGAGAGGCTGATAGCTGGGTCCACGGCCGCACACAAGGAAATGCCTCCTTATTACGCGCAAAATAATGATTCCTCCACCTGACAGCTAGGACCCACGGGAAGGGCTTATGTATTTCACGAAAACACGTTCCCCCCGCTGACAGGTCGGACCCACCAGCTATATCTTCGCATGTAAGTGCCTCCTTATTACGCACAAAAAAATGAATATCCCCCTGCTAGCTGGGACCCACCATAGTGGGTGGCTGACTTGTGGGCCTACTAAGTTGACGGGGACGGAGGGCTTTGTCAACTTAGTCAATATGAACGATTCTAGCTCCAATGACCATACGATGTCCATCCAACGGCCATAGTGCTTCTTCAACCTCTGGTCTTCTTGCTCCAGCCGCCCAAAGCAGCTTCGGTCGTGCCGCCTGCACCTGCCTCCCATGGCCGGCTGTGCTGCCACGGAGGCCTCACCGCCCCAATACTACTCCCACCACTGGCCAGACCATCCATCTAGTCACCCACACCCCCTGTTATTCTGCGGCAACGACAGCCTCACACCGCAGCCGAACCAGTGAACCCTCGTACTCCTCTCCGTGTGGGCATCCACTGTCGCGTCTTCCCCAGCTCCGCATCGTACCCTTGCTAGGCCTCGCCATCGTCCACTGCCTTGGTGCTCTGGGCGCGGAGTGGTCAATGTGGTCAACGACCGACTTCCATCAGAAGAGTACTGTACGTGGAGAGGCTGACAGCTGGGTCCACGGCCACAGCCCAGTTTTTTTGTGATTTGCCAGGTAAATCGCTTTGTCAAGCCTGTTGGCCTACAAATCTTTCAAGACGAGGAGAGCTTCATTCGACTGGCCGAGAAAATGGCCTATCAGTAATGAGAAATGGGCTGTACATTTTTAAAACACACCAAACCGACAATTAGTTTCAAATTTCTTTTTTTTTCATTTTGAGATTTTAAATTGTATTGATTTTTATGCGTGGAAAATTTGTTGGATGTTATATTGATATACATTTATTTTTAAAATCAGTTTGAATGTGACTCGAAATTTCGGGATTACAAACAGTTCGGACTGCACCGAAATACGCAAAATTTCGTATCTTTCACTAATAATAAAGCACAGGTTGAGTGGGTTCACCGTTGCGGCGTTTTTACACCAAGGTCCCTGCGGTCTTCCACAATTAACCCGCAGTCACGATCCTAATCCTAATAAGTGAAATAACTATTCGTCCGTGAAAAAGAGTCACCCGCGTCCTCCCACCTGCACAACTGCGCTCGCATAGTTGCATCTCCCCCATGGCATCGCCCCGCTCGCCGCCGGCCCTCCCCCTCCCCTTCTCCCACCTGTAGCTCCGGCTTCTTCCAGATCCGCCTGCATTCCCCACCCACCCATCCCTCTCTCTCTCTCTCTCTTCATGCGGCTCCTCGCTGCGCTACCTGTGGCGGCTGATTCAGGCGAAGTCCGGGGAATCCCACCACCACGAACCACAGCCCGAGGCCCCGCTTGCACTTGCGGGGCCCTCCCATATGACTAGATCCAGTGCAGGCGGCCAGCAAAGCTCACCAGCGACACTCCTCCCTTAGCTAGGGTTTGGGGCGGCTCCAGCGCCGGTGGCCATATCGCCCTCCTCTCGTCCGGTGAGTGCATCCCCTCCCCTGGCTTCGCCCTCTCTCTCTCTAACCTCTGCTCTTCTCTTCTCATGTAGACGTGTAGGGAGGTACAGTGGACAGCCTTGCTACTGCTCGGGACGAAGCAGCCATGAAGCTTCCTCCTCTGGCTTGTGGCTTCAGGTGAGTTTGTCCGCCATGATCCATCGAACGGCTAGCGCGATGGCCTATTTTGCCGTCCTATGCATATTTTGATGCTAGATCGGTGTTGTATTTCAATTGCTAAGAAAGCAGAATAAAAGGGCTATGTTCCGTGGTTAGCAGCCACACCTCTGTGGTTAGCAGCTATATTTTGACATCTCCATATCATCCTCAGCAAAGAAAAGATCATACTAAGTCTACTATTCTGTGAGTTTGCCCATATGCACAATTTTGCTTTTTCCTAACAAGTTCCAATCCTCATTCCTTCACTAGCTACTTATTCATGGTGCTGGTCAATGCAGTCTATACGGTAAACTGCTACAAGGCTCTATTCTTTTTCTTCAAAATAAATTACTTTAATTATAAGAGATGGAGTTTTTTCCAGGAATATTTGACTACTATTTGGTTCAATCAGCTGGGGATACAATATTTTTTTAAAAGCAATCAAAATCTGTTTCTGCATAGATGCACTGCAAAAATATCAGCATCATTAGACCATAAAGATAGGGGCGTGCTTACGAATTACCCTTAGTGTCCTAATGGTAGTTTCTCTGTTCTTGCAAAGGTGCTTATTGACTAATGATCCACTGAAACCATGTTATAAGATGCAATTGTTTTATCTCCTGAAAAAGCATGAAGATTTGTTTCTTTTAGTAATTAATTGAAACCACGTGTAAGCCTGCAATAAAGCTTCTATTATTTGTCTCTCATCAATTCGGCAGCTATTTTATGCAATATTTTTTACTTAAATTTCAGCGGAATTTTATAGGGAGCATTTTTAATTTGACATATGAACTGGTCTCTTTTTCTTTTCTTGACGGAGCGCACCTGGGCTTTTGAATGGAATTCAATACCCTGGTCATATCCACAAATTAAGTCGATCTCACCATGGGTCTTATTCGCTACCACCGTTGGCATGCTTCCAACCGACCACCCAAAAAAACTAACTAAATGCAAAATCACATTGTAGATCGTAGGTGCAGCAGACTTGACCTCGGCCCTTAGATTGATCCCACACTTAGATTTGTCCAATGGTAATCCATGTCGTTGTTAGCATAATGCCTTGCAAAGTAGGCCTGGCCAGGGTAGTGCCTATACACAGTGGGTCATGAGCCTCTGCTGCTCTGTCCTACAAGCTATGCTTTGGCTGATGCTATGTGTTTCACTTCATAATACTTTTCATCAGCATATTCATCACGTCTTACACTATGGTCTCGGCAGGAAGTAGTACTTCCTGATAAAGAAAAAACTCTAGATATGTCTTAAAGGCGGACTGGTCATCGTTTGCTACCAAGATGTGGGTGAGAGTGCGTAATCGATGATAGGCTGAGGAGGCTATGCCGATATGCAGTGGCTGGTACATGTTGGATGTCATTGACGGCTAAGTGCAACCTATGGAACAAGACGCCGGCAAAGGGATTCTCAACACCTGCTAAACTGGACGGAGAATTTGATTGTTATTCTGCTTTATTTATGGGTACTGCTCTCCTATCCAATTGAATGATTCTCACGTGATGCATGGCTGGGTCTTGGCTTCATATAATATATTTTGGAGAACACGTTCCAGTGGATATGATGGTTTGCAAGTATAGGATGGTTGATGCTTGCCTTTATATATCTGCATTTTGGTGTTGGTCTGATTGCTCCAGTTTTTACTGTTAGTACATGCATTAGCATCAAGTAACTAACAAAAAGTTACTATAACATAGGAGGTAACATTTGTTAATGCCATACTTATAAGCGATCTAAATAATTCATAGCGGTAGTGACATTTAAATTTCTCAATGCATTGCTTCTGAATAGTTGTCAATAATCATGCCTTTTTATTTTTTTTATTTTTGCTAGCATCATGCCGATATGACACTTGTGAAAACTGAAGATTTGGTACGGAGTCACAAAAACTACAATACTCTCGGTAATGTAGAAAAAACAAAGATTGCATGGCCTTCAACCTTTGTATGTGACTAATATCCTGCCTCTATCACTACTTGCATCATGTCAATGCATTGTCTGTTAACACTTCATTTTGTTATTTTCTTTGTAGTTCAAAAGATATATGTAGATGGTTATATGGGTGTCTGGCAAGTATACTGCAATTATGTCACGGCCCTAGATTTGCTTGTAACTAGTTGCATGAAAGCATTCATGTCATCATGTTTAAATTTAAGAAATTTGAATTGGGGATTGATAAACCCTAGCACAAATGCAATTGAAATAGGTTCAACCAAAATATTTTCAATGACCTCAAAATATCCTTTTAAAATGTTCATGATTTATGGAAAAAGGTGAAAGCCTCTACCAGAGATGATGCATATTTTTCCAGGACATTTTGGTCATTGAATTAAATCATTATGGTATTTGAGTTGG
>NC_053023.1:177716575-177809792 GCF_003073215.2 Triticum urartu
GTGAACATATATATTGTCGTCTACCATATCGACTAAATTTGAATAAATTTTCCTTATTTGAATACGATTGTTGTCAAGTTATACAATAATTTAAATATTATCTTGATAACAAAAAACATACATATAGCAGTAATCATATTTCACTATGAACTACATGTACCATACGCTCTCCAATTCAAATATTTGTATCCATTTTATGTTGAATTCAAATCATAGTACATTATTGGTCTAGGTAGCGAGATGTTTGGGATAATCTAAACCCTGTTTTCATACGTATAATTTTTGGCCGAATTGGAACAAGTTTTGGTATAAGCCTCTTGCAAAACCGGAGATTCTCTCAACAAGCCTCGTGGTTCCGAGAGGGAACGTGTCACCTTTGTGTGCGAAACGATATACGCCGCCCCCTGATTTTATTTATAGAGGCAACATAGAACTATATGAGTGCCCTATTAAATTTTGGAATTATTTCGGGTTCATTTGGCCTTTTTATACATTAATTGAGTTTCTGGACTTTTAATGTGCATAATCTAAATATGAATTGCATGCACATGCTCCGGTGCACCAAATGTTGGGGATCGTAGCAGAAATTTAAAATTTTCTACGCATCA
This sequence comes from Triticum urartu, assembly GCF_003073215.2. Taxonomy (NCBI): domain Eukaryota; kingdom Viridiplantae; phylum Streptophyta; class Magnoliopsida; order Poales; family Poaceae; genus Triticum; species Triticum urartu. The sequence continues at coordinate 177,717,184 of NC_053023.1, forward strand.
CCAAGATCAATCTATGGAGTAACCTAGCAACGAGGGGAAGGAGAGTGCATCTACATACCCTTGTAGATCGCTAAGCGGAAGCGTTCAAGTGAACGGGGTTGATGGAGTCGTACTCGTCGTGATCCAAATCACCGATGATCCTAGTGCCGAACGGACGGCACCTCCGCGTTCAACACACGTACAGCCCGGTGACGTCTCCTACGCCTTGATCCAGCAAGGGGAGAAGGAGAGGTTGGGGAAGACTCCATCCAGCAGTAGCACGACGGCGTGGTGGTGGTGGAGGAGCGCGGGACTCCAGCAGGGCTTCGCCAAGCACTACGAGAGACGAGGAGGAAGAGGGGTAGGGCTGCGCCAACAGGGGAAGGACTTCATGTGTTGGGCTGCCCCTTTGCCTCCACTATATATAGGGGAGAGGGAGGGCTACGCCCCCACCTAGGGTTTCCACCCTAGGGGTGGCGGCAGCCCCAATCCCCATCTGGGGTGGCGGCCAAGTGGGGGGGAGAGGGAGGCGCACCAGGCATGGGCCTTAGGGCCCATCTGCCCTTAGGGTTTGCCCCCTCTTCCCCTTAGGCGCATGGGCCTTGGTGGGGAGGCGCCCCAGCCCACCTAGGGGCTGGTCCCTTCTCACACTTGGCCCATGTATGCCTCCGAGGCCTGTGGCCCCTCCCGGTGGACCCCCGGACCCCTCCGTGGTCCCGGTACACTACCGGTGATGCCCGGAACACTTCCGGTGGCCAAAACCATACTTCCTATATATCAATCTTTACCTCCGGACCATTCCGGAACTCCTCATGACGTCCGGGATCTCATCCGGGACTCCGAATAACACTCGGTAACCGCGTACATACTTTCCCTATAACCCTGGCGTCATCGAACCTTAAGTGTGTAGACCCTACGGGCTCGGGAGTCATGCAGACATGGCCGAGACAACTCTCCGGTCAATAACCAACAGCGGGATCTGGATACCCATGTTGGCTCCCACATGCTCCACGATGATCTCATCGAATGAACCACGATGTCGAGGATTTAATCAATCCCGTATACAATTCCCTTTGTCCAGCGGTATTGTACTTGCCTGAGATTCGATCGTCGGTATCCGATACCTTGTTCAATCTCGTTACCGGCAAGTCTGTTTACTCGTTCCGTAACACATCATACCGTGATCAACTCCTTGGTCACATTGTGCACATTATGATGATGTTCTACCGAGTGGGCCCAGAGATACCTCTCCATTTACACGGAGTGACAAATCCCAGTCTCGATTCGTGCCAACCCAACAGACACTTTCAGAGATACCTGTAGTGTACCTTTATAGCCACCCAGTTACGTTGTGACGTTTGGCACACCCAAAGGACTCCTACGGTATCCGGGAGTTGCACAATCTCATGGTCTAAGGAAATGATACTTGACATTAGAAAAGCTTTAGCAAACGAACTACACGATCTTGTGCTAGGCTTAGGATTGGGTCTTGTCCATCACATCATTCTCCTAATGATGTGATCCCGTTATCAACGACATCCAATGTCCATGGTCAGGAAACCGTAACCATCTTATTGATTAACGAGCTAGTCCACTAGAGGCTTACTAGGGACATGGTGTTGTCTATGTATCCACACATGTATCTGAGTTTCCTATCAATACAATTCTAGCATGGATAATAAATGATTATCATGAACAAGGAAATATAATAATAACCAATTTATTATTTCCTCTAGGGCATATTTCCAACAGTCTCCCACTTGCACTAGAGTCAATAATCCAGTTCACATCGCCATGTGATTAACACTCGCAGGTCACATCGCCATGTGACCAACATCCAAAGAGTTTACTAGACTGAATAATCTAGTTCACATCACTATGTGATTAACAATCAATGTTCTGGGTTTGATCATGTTATGCTTGTGAGAGAGGTTGTAGTCAACGGGTCTTGCCATATTTAGATCCCTATGTATTTCACAAAACTTTATGTCATATCGTAGATGCTGCTACCACGTTCCACTTGGAGCTATTCCAAATTGTTGCTCCATTATACGTATCCGGTATCTCTACTCAGAGCTATCCGGATAGGTGTTAAGCTTGCATCGACGTAACTCTTTACGTCGAACTCTATCACCTCCATAACCGAGAAACATTTCCTTATTCCTCTAAGGATAATTTTGACCGCTATCTGGTGAACTACTGCTAGATCACCTTTGTACCCTCTTGCCAGACATGTGGCAAGGCACACATCAGGTGCGGTACTTCAGCATGGTATACCGTATAGAGCCTATGACAAAAGCATAGGGGACGACCTTCGTCCTTCCTCTTTCTTCTGACGTGGTGAAGCTTTGAGTCTTACTCAACTTCACACCTTACAACTCAGGCAAGAACCCCTTCTTTGACTGATCTATTTTGAACTCCTTCAAAAACCATGTCAAGGTGTGCGTTCTTTGAAAGTATCATCAGGCGTCTTGATCTATCTCTATAGATCTTGATGCCCAATCTGTAAGCAGCTTTATCCAGGTCTTCCTTTGAAAAACACTCTTCAAACAACCGCTTATGCTTTCCAGAAATTCTACATTATTTCGGATCTACAATATGTCATCCACATATATTTATCAGAAATGTTGTAGTGCTCCCACTCACTTTCTTGTAAATACGAGTTTCTAGCAAACATTGTATAAACCTAAAAGCTTTGATCACTCCATCAAAACATATATTCCGATTCCGAGATGCCTGCTCTAGTCCATAGAAGGATTGCTGGAGCTAGCATACCTTTTAGCATTCTTAGGATCGTCAAAACCTTTTATTGTATCACATATAACTTTTCTTACGAAAACTGGTAAGAAAACTTGTTTTGACATCCATCTGTAAGATTTCATAATCGAAAAATACAGCTAATGCTAACATGATTCCGACGGACTTAAGCATCGCTACGGGTGAGAAATTCTCATCGTAGTCAACTCCTTGAACTTGTGAAAAAACTCTTTCCCACAAGTCGAGCTTCATAGACGGTAACATTACCGCCCACGTCCGTCTTCTTGTTAAAGATCCATTTATCTCTATGGCTTGCCGATCATCGGGCAAGTCCACCAAAGTCCATACTTTGTTTTGATATATGGATCCTATCTCGGATTTCATGGCTTCTAACCATTTGTCAGAATATGGGCCCACCATCGCTTCTCCATAGATCGTAGGTTCATTGTTGTCTAACAACATGATATCTAAGACAGGATTACCGTACCACTTAGGAGTAGTACATATCCTTGTCGACCTACGAGGTTCGATAGCAACTTGATCCGAAGCTTCATGATCACTATCATTAACTTCCTATTCAACAGACGTAGGCGCCACAAAAAACATCTTTCTGTGTTGCGTCACTCTCTGGTTGAAGTAAAGGTTCGACAACCTCATCAAGTTCTATCTTCCTCCCACTCAATTCTTTCGAGAGAAACTACTTCTCGAGAAAGGACCCGTTCTTAGCGACAAACAATATGCCCTCGGATCTGAGATAGAAGGTATACCCAACTGTCACCCTTGGGTATCCTATGAAGATTTGTTTGTCCGCTTTGGGTTCGAGCTTCTCCGGCTGAAGCCCTAAGCATCGCATCCCCAAACATTAAGAAACAACAACTTTGGTTTCTTGCCAAACCAATGTTCATATGACGTCGTCTCAACGGACTTAGATCCTATCTAAAGTGAATGCAGCTGTCTCTAACGCATAACCTCAAAATGAAAACGGTAGATTGGTAAGAGACATCATAGATCGCACCATATCTCATAGGGTTCGATTACGACGTCTGGACACACCATTAACTTGTGGTGTTCCAGGTGGCTTCAACTGTGAAACAATTCCACAATGTCTTAAGTGATTGCCAAACTCATAACTCAGAAAATCCCCTTTTGATCAGATCGTAGGAACATGATCTTATTGTTATGATGATTCTTAACTTCACTCTGAAATCGCTTGAACTTTTCAAACATTTCAGACTTGTGCTTCATTAAGTAAATATACCTATATCTACTCAAATCGTCAGTGAAGATGAGAAAATAGCGATATCCACCGCACGCTCTAATTCTCATTGGATCACACACATCTGCATGTATGATTTCCAACAAGTCACTTGCCCGTTTCATTGTACCTGAAAACGGGGTCTTAGTCATCCTGCCCATGAGGCATGGCTCGCATGTGTCAAGCGATTCAAAATCAAGTGACTCCAAACATCCATCCATATGGAGTTTCTTCATGCATCTTACGCCAATATGACCTAAGAGGCAGTGCCACAAGAAAGTGGTACTATCATTATTAACTCTACATCTTTTGGCGTGAACATGTGTATCACCACGACCGAGATTCAATGAACCATTCACATAGGGTGCATGACCATGAAAGGTATCGTTCATGTAAACAGAATAACCATTATTCTCTAACTTAAATGAATGACCGTATTGCAATGAACATGATCAAATCATATTCATGCTCAACGTAGACACCTGATAACATTTATCTAGGTTCAATACTAATCCCGAAGGCAGATGGAGCGTGCGATGGTGATCTCATCAACTTTGGAAACACTTCCAACACACATCGTCACCTCGCCCTCAGCCAGTCTCCTTTTAGTCATAGCTTTTGCTTCAAGTCACCAATAATAGTGACTGAACCGGTATCCAATACCCAGGTGCTACTAGGAGTACTAGTGAGGTACACATTAATAACACGTATATACTTTTTTGAAGTTTCCAGCCTTCTTGTCTACCATGCATTTGGGGTAATTCCGCTACCAGTGACCGTTCCCCTTACAATAGAAGCACTTAGTCTCGGGTTTGGGTTCAACCTCGGGTTCCTTCACTCGAGCGGCAACTGGTTTTCCATCCATGAAGTTTCCCTTCTAGCCCTTGCCCTTCTTGAAACCAGTGGTCTTGTTAAACCATCAACACTTGATGCTCCTTCTTGATTTCTACCTTTTGCGGTCTTAAGCACCGCGAACAGCTCCGGGATCAACTCCATCCCTTGCATGTCATAGTTCATCACGAAGATCTAGTAGCTTAGTGATAGTGTCTAGAGAACTCTATCAATCACTATCTTATCTGGAAGTTTAACTCCACTTGATTTAAGTGATTGTAGCACCCAAACATTCTGAGCACATGCTCACTAGCTGAGCTATTCTCCTCCATCTTGTTGTCAAAAGAACTTGTCAGAGGTCTCACACCTCTCAACACGGGCATGAACCTGAAATCCCAATTTCAGCTCTTGGAACATCTCATATGTTCTATGGCGTTCAAAATGGCATTGGAATCCCGATTCTACGCCGTAAAGTATGGTGCACTAAACTATCAAGTAGTCATCAGGATGTGTCTGTCAGGTGTTCACAACATCCACAGACGATGTTGTAGGGGTTTGCACATCGAGCGGTGCATCAAAGACGTAAGCCTTCTGTGTAGCAGTGAGGACACTCCTCGGACTACGGACCTAGTCCGCATCATTGCTTACAATATCTTTCAACTTAATCTTTCTCTAGGAACGTATTGAAACATGGAGCTACAACGTGAGCTATTTATCTACAACATATTTGCAAAGACAATTTAGACTATGTTCATGATAATTGAGTTCATCTAATCAAATTATTTAATGAACTCCCACTCAGATAGACATCCCTCTAGTCATCTAAGTGAAACATGATCCGAGTCAACTAGGCCGTGTCCGATCATCACGTGAGACGGACTAGTCAACATCGGTGAACATCTACATGTTGATCGTATCTTCTATACGACTCATGCTCGACCTTTCGGTCTTCCGTGTTCCGAGGCCATGTCTGTACATGCTAGGCTCGTCAAGTCAACCTAAGTGTATTGCGTGTGTAAATCTGGCTTACACCCGTTGTATTCGAACGTTAGAATCTATCACACCCGATCATCACGTGGTGCTTCGAAACAACGAACCTTCGCAACGGTGCACAGTTAGGGGGAACACTTTTCTTGAAATTTTAGTGAGGGATCATCTTATTTAAGCTACCGTCGTTCTAAGCAAATAAGATGTAAAACATGATAAACATCACATGCAATCAAAAAGTGACATGATATGGCCAATATCATTTTGCTCCTTTTGATCTCCATCTTCGGGGCTCCATGATCATCGTTGTCACCGGCATGACACCATGATCTCCATCATCTTGTCTTCTTGAAGTTGTCTCATCATCTATTACTTCTACTACTACGGCTAACGCTTTAGCAATAAAGTAAAGTAATTACGTGACGTTTAAGTTGACACGCAAGTCATAAATAAATTAAGACAACTCCTATGGCTCCTACCGGTTGTCATACTCATCGACATGCAAGTCGTGATTCCTATTACAAGAACATGATCAATCTCATACATCACATATATCATTCATCACATCCTTTTGGCCATATCACATCACACGACATATGCTGCAAAAACAAGTTAGACGTCCTCTAATTGTTGTTGCAAGTTTTTACGTGGCTGCTATAGGTTTCTAGCAAGAACGTTTCTTACCTACGCGAAAACCACAACGTGATATGCCAATTTCTATTTACCCTTCATAAGGACCCTTTTCATCGAATCCGGTCTGACTAAAGTGGGAGAGACAGACACCCGCTAGCCACCTTATGCAACTAGTGCATGTCAGTCGGTGGAACCAGTCTCACGTAAGAGTACATGTAAGGTCGGTCCGAGCCGCTTCATCCCACGATGCCACCGAATCAAGATAAGACTAGTAACGGCAAGTAAATTGACAATATCGACGCCCACAACTGCTTTGTGTTCTACTCGTGCATAGAAACTATGCATAGACCTAGCTCATGATGCCACTGTTGGGGATCGTAGCAGAAATTTAAAATTTTCTACGCATCACCAAGATCAATCTATGGAGTAACCTAGCAATGAGGGGAAGGAGAGTGCATCTAAAAACCCTTGTAGATCGCTAAGCGGAAGCGTTCAAGTGAACGGGGTTGATGGAGTCGTACTCGTCGTGATCCAAATCACCGATGACCCTAGTGCCGAATGGACGGCACCTCCGCGTTCAACACACGTACAGCCCTGTGACGTCTCCTACGCCTTGATCCAGCAAGGGGAGAAGTAGAGGTTGGGGAAGACTCCATCCAGTAGCAGCACGATGGCGTGGTGGTGGTGGAGGAGCGCGGGACTCCAGCAGGGCTTCGCCAAGCACTACGAGAGACGAGGAGGAAGAGGGGTAGGGCTGCAGCAACAGGGGAAGGACTTCATGTGTTGGGCTACCCCTTTGCCTCCACTATATATAGGGGGAGAGGGAGGGCTGCGCCCCCACCTAGGGTTTCCACCCTAGGGGTGGCAGCAGCCCCAATCCCCATCTGGGGTGGCGGCCAATTGGGAGGGAGAGGGAGGCGCACCAGGCATGGGCCTTAGGGCCCATCTGCCCTTAGGGTTTGCCCCCTCTTCCCCTTAGGTGCATGGGCCTTGGTGGGGAGGCGCCCCAGCCCACCTAGGGGCTGGTCCCTTCTCACACTTGGCCCATGTATGCCTCCGGGGTCCGTGGCCCCTCCCGGTGACCCCCGGACCCCTCCGGTGGTCCCGGTACACTACCGGTGATGCCCGGAACACTTCCGGTGGCCAAAACCATACTTCCTATATATCAATCTTTACCTCCGGACCATTCCGGAACTCCTCGTGATGTCCGGGATCTCATTCGGGACTCCGAAAAACATTCGGTAACCGCGTACATACTTTCCCTATAACCCTAGTGTCATCGAACCTTAAGTGTGTAGACCCTTCGGGCTCGGGAGTCATGCAGACATGGCCGAGACAACTCTCCGGTCAATAACCAACAGCGGGATGTGGATACCCATGTTGGCTCCCACATGCTCCACGATGATCTCATCGGATGAACCACGACGTCGAGGATTCAATCAATCCTGTATACAGTTCCCTTTGTCCAGCGGTATTGTACTTGCCCGAGATTCGATCGTCGGTATCGGATACCTTGGTCAATCTCGTTACCGGCAAGTCTCTTTACTCATTCCGTAACACATCATCCCGTGATCAACTCCTCGGTCACATTGTGCACATTATGATGATGTTCTACCGAGTGGGCCCAGAGATACCTCTCCGTTTACACGGAGTGAAAAATCCCAGTCTCGATTCGTGCCAACCCAACAGACACTTTCGGAGATACCTGTAGTGTACCTTTATAGCCACCCAGTTACGTTGTGACGTTTGGCACACCCAAAGCACTCCTACGTTATCCGGGAGTTGCACAATCTCATGGTCTAAGGAAATGATACTTGACATTAGAAAAGCTTTAGCAAACGAACTACACGATCTTGTGCTAGGCTTAGGATTGGGTCTTGTCCATCACATCATTCTCCTAATGATGTGATCCCATTATCAACGACATCCAATGTCCATGGTCAGGAAACCGTAACCATCTTATTGATCAACGAGCTAGTCAACTAGAGGCTTACTAGGGACATGGTGTTGTCTATGTATCCACACATGTATCTGAGTTTCCTATCAATACAATTCTAGCATGGATAATAAATGATTATCATGAACAAGGAAATATAATAATAACCAATTTATTATTGCCTCTAGGGCATATTTCCAACACCAAAGTGGGTTGAAAAATCACATGTGTGTCCTTGGTTGAATTTCTAGGTCCCATGGAAGAAATGAGAATGAAATTCAAACATCTGGGCGTCATGACTCGGCCGAGAACATCGAGAAACTTTGATTTTAAATTCATGTAAATCCAAAACTCGCCTAGAAATCATGAAACTTGGAATGGTGTAATGTCATGGCACTAACATGTTGTGGTAAAAAATTGGGCCGATTTGGAAGCTCGTGGTTCTAAGAGGGAACGTGCCACCTTCGAGTGTGAAACGATATACGCTGCCCCCCTTGAGTTTCTTAACAAAGGCAACATAGAACTACATTAGTGCCCTGTTAAATTTTGGAATTATTTCGGGTTCGTTTGTCGTTTTTTATACATTAATTGAGTTTCTGGTCATTTAATGTGCATAAGTCAAATTTGAACTACAAGCACATGCTCTCGTGCACCAAAGTTGGTTGAAAAATCACATTTGTGTCCTCGGGTGAATTTCTAGGTCCCATGCAAGAAATGAGAATAAAATTAAAACATCTGGGCATCGTGGCTTGGCCGAGAACATTGAGAAACTTGGTTTTAAAATTCTTGTAAATCCAAAACACGTCTGAAAATCATGAAACTTGGCATGGATGTCATGTCATGGTACTACCATGTTGTGGTAAAAAAATTGGCCGAATAGGAATAGATTTTGGTATAAGCTTTTGCAAACCGAAGCTTCTCTCAAGAAGGCTCGTGGTTCTGAGAGGGGACGTGCCACCTTTGAGTGCGAAATGATATATGTTGTCCCCCTTGAGTTTATTTACAAAGGCAACATAGAACTACATGAGTGCCCTATTAAATTTTGGAATTATTCCGGCATCGTTTGGCCTTATTTACACATTAATTCAGTTTTTGGTCATTTAATGTGCATAATTCAAATTTGAACTACAAGCACATGTTCTCGTGCACCAAAGTTGGTTGAAAAATCACATTTGTGTCCTCGGGTGAATTTCTACTCCCTCCTTCCATCTATATAGGTCCTAATGCGTTTTTCGAGGCTAACTTTGACCAAATGTTAGAGCAATAATATATGACATGCAACTTACACAAAGCATACCTTCAATTTTGTATGTCAAAGGAGCTTCCAATAATATAATTTTCATAGTATACATCTCATGTGCTATTAATCTTGTCAATAGTCAAAGGCTGTCTTGAAAAACACATTAGGCCCTATATAGATGGAAGGAGGGAGTAGGTCCCATGCAAAAAATGAGAATAAAATTCAAACATCTGGGCATCGTGGCTCGGTCAAGAACATTGAGAAACTTGGTTTTAAAATCATGAAACTTGGCATGGTGTCATGTCATGGTAATACCATGCCATGGTAAAAAAATTGGCCGAATAGGAACAAATTTTGGTATAAGCTTCTTGCAAATCGGAGCTTCTCTCAAGAAGGCTCGTGGTTCTGGGAGGTAATGTGTCACCTTTGTGTGCATAATTCAAATTTGAAATACAAGCACATGTTCCAGTGCACCAAAGTTGGTTGAAAAATCACATGTGTGTCCTCGGGTAAATTTCTAGGTTCCATGAAAGAAATGGGAATGAAATTCAAAATTCTGGGCGTCGTGGCTGGGTTGGAAACATTGAGAAACTTAGTTTTTTAATTCCTGTAAATCCAAAACACGCATGAAAATAATGAAACTTGGCTTGGTGCCATGACATGGCACCAACATGCTGTGGTAAATTTGCAGTCCGATTTGCGAAGGCGCACACATTAAAAATCAACAAAGTCATTTTGGAACAAGTGTTGTCACGTTACAATCGGAAACACAAGTATTATTGAAACCGCGGGCGTTCTACTTACTAGTACCATTTACGTGCCGCCACGCGTCCCCATTTTTATTAGCTAGGAGGCGCCGTGCAGGGTAGCTATTTGAGTACGAGAGGCGTGCGATCAGACCCCTACACGTGCTTATCGGGAGGAGAGCCCTTTGACCTCCATCTGCCATCCATGGATTGAGCTTGGGCGCCTTAAAGGCACCTACCTTTAGGTCTATGACAGGTGGGCCAGCCACCTGTTAGGCCCACCTGTCATAGGCCCAAAGGCAGGTGCCTTAAGGCACCGAAGCAGCGTCCGCCGTCCACCTCTCTCCCAAGGTCTCCATTAATGGCGCCCGAGCCTCTGTTTAATGGTGTGGCTATGTCTCACACGACTGAGATTTAAGAGAGAAAAAAGAAAATCTGAAAGCACAGATCTTGATGTAAGATCCGACGGACCTATATAGCATCTACTGCGACTTATAGCAAGACTAGTGAATATATAAGGACGATTAATTTTTTTGATCAAAGAAGGGCTTGCCCCTTTCGATTTTCATTACTGAAAACCACCACAAATCAGAAGAAGTTCAGCACAACTCCAGCCTAACACGAAGGACTAAAAGCTACCAGATTGAAATCGCAACATCCCAAGAGGCCAACAAAGGCCAAACATCCGTGCTAGAACCCAATATTTCACAACCGATGACACAATCCACATCCTAAACCGATTATTACATCAAAAGAAACCAGGAAACTAGTCTCCGCGGCGAGCGGCGATGAGCTCTTTCGTGTCCTCAAGACGCTGCTTGAGAACATCCACGGATTCCTCCACCAGCCATTGGCGCTCGTTGCGAAGCATGTCATTCTCGTCCATAAGTTTCTTGATGATGACGCCGGTCCTCTTCAACAAGGCACTGGTCTCCTCTTGCTGGTCTGCACTTCGGACGATGTTCTCCCTCAGCAGGTCGCACTCGTCTCGGAGCCTCTCATTGCCCTCCCTTAGTTGCCGGATGATGCCGGTAGCCTGTTCAAACGAGGCTATCATGTCATCCTGCAACCTCGCCGAGCCGGAGATCTGATCCATCTGGCTATGTACGATCGCATGCATGCGCCTGTAATAGTCATCGCCTACCCGTGAGAAAATTTTCCAGGCCGCCGCGGCGCAGCAAGACATCTCTGCTGCATTTGTGGCGCGGCGGGACATCTCTGCTGCTTCCGCGGCGCGGCCGGACCAGTCTGCTGCATCGACGGCGCGGAGGGACCTCCGTGCCGCTTCAGCGGCGCGACGGGACCTCTGTGCTGCTACTTCCGCGCGGCGGGACATGTTGGCTGCTCTCGCAGCAAGGTGGGACATCTCTCGTGCTTCCGCTTCCATGCTCGCCTCTCCCTGATGGCAATCTCTTGACCCAGAACTCACGCTGGCCATGGCAGACGCAAGGGAAGGATGCTGAATGACTTGTTTGTTTTTGTCGATGAGGAGTTGAGGAGGAATGTGCAGTCATCTTGGCATACTAGTATTTATAACCGAGTACTAATACGCTCTTAAGTGGGAAACCGTTTAGGTTGTGATCGGTGTGAACAGGTTTGCAATTCAATACAGCATGGAGTAATTTGGAATGTGATGAGACGCAAGCTCAAAATTTATTGACGGTTCTAGTTCCGAAGTGCGGCACTATTCCCGGATGGAGCACTTCTTTTTCTACTCCCTCCTTTCCGGTTTTATAGGGCTTATCTCAAAATTTTAGTTTTTCCATTTTATAAGGCTCAATTTGGTTGTTCCCCAACACATGTTCAGATTCCAAGGTGCATTAAATCATTGCATGCAAGCATTAAGAGAAAATTGACCAATGCATGTACTTTATGCATGCATGCATTGCAATTAATGCATTGATAAACATAATTTTTTGAGAAAAACAAGAGCATTAATTAGGTGCTTTTGCAAACTACAAAAATATTCCACCACTCACCATCTTGGTTGGTGAGATTTTTGAATTAAGCCCTATAAACCGGAAAGGAGGGAGTACTGTTGTGTACGTGCAATAACTGGCACCGTCGTATACATATCTTACGGTTAATGTGGCGTTCGACAGGAATAGCCGCGTGGTGAGCTCTAGGCTAGTCTTTTTTCCAGACGCATTAAACCTAGCTCTCGGGACTTCTCGCACGCACCATCGTGCCACCCACAAAACTTGTACTCTGAGTTTAGTAGTATGTTATACAGGAAGAGAAGAGGTGCACGCACGCACTCGTCCTCTCACACATGCGTCTGTTTTTTCTCGAAAAGGAGGAGGATGACCCCCGACCTCTGCATCTGGGAGTCACACATGCAAATTATTGAAATATACCGAGTGCAGTGCTTTGATGTGTCGCATCAACTCGTACATCAATGAGAAGTTTGATTATCCTCTCCCTCGCGGACTTAACTGGACCTGCCTTTGGCTGTATGACAGGTTGGCCAGACACCTGTCGGGCCCACCTATCATACACGCAAAGGCAGGAGCGTCCCTCCCTCGCCCATGAGCGTGGTGGCTGGCAAGACTAGGAGAAGCTTTCGCTACACACTCTCCCTCCCGCACGCGGTGGACATGCAGCAGTTCAATCGGTGTCAGATGGCCAGAAGCGTACTATGGCAGTTTCATGTGTAGAGTAGTCTAGGATAGTGTGTACTGTGCCTGTAAGCTTAAAATCGTTGGGGTTGGCTCCATGCTAGGTGGTCGTCCCGAAGTTTTAAAAAAATAGTCTTCTGGCACTACCCGAAAACTGCCGCGCGTACTGCCCGGGAAAAGCCCCGCCCTCAACTTTTAACTACGCGAAAATAGTTCGAGCTTGTTCGTTCTATATAAATACAGTACTTACTGTATGTTTATTCACCTGTGGGGTTGTTCAATGAATGGAGGGGCGGGGAGCACAAGTGAACAATACTGTAGTACTACTAGTAGTAAGTAGGAGTCGTACAGTAGTCACCTTAAATAGAGAATTTCTTTTCTTTAATGCCACGTACACAAATCGAAACGCTTGTTGTGGAGAGAAAAAAAGATAATCACTCCACTATATATGGACGCAGGGGCCTGAGCGCTTGCTTTACTAGGGTTGCTCTCTTCATTCTCTCATCCTCTCGAGATATAAACAAGACAGCGCTAGCGACATTTTCTCTCTGCTCACCGTTGGTCACAGATCCGGCCGGATCCCTTCGGCCGGTGTGTGTAGAGGACTAAAAGGTGCATCGTTCACGCGGTCATCGCCGCTGAGGGAGGAAACCCACAGCTGCCGGAGGGGCCCAATCCTCTGCCCGTGCCGTTCTCTCCGACACAGCGTCGGCTCGAGAGGTCCTTCGACCCTTCTTCCTCCCTGCCGTATTGTCCTCAGATCCGACCTGCCGCCGCCGACATCCCGGCGACCCTCAGGTATAAGTTCTTCGAAAGCGGCCTTGCTCTACTGCCCCAGCTCCCCACGTGTCTGCATGTGCATCTTTTTCTACTCCCATCAGCTCTTCCAAAGCCACCTAAATTTTTAGTATTATTAGAGGTAAAGCTACTTCATGCATTCGAATCTAGGGCTTTGTTCAAACAACAAAGAAAGGGGGGAAAAGTTGTAGCATGAGTCTAGGACTTGATTCAAAGAGGAAATAATATGGTGAAAGTAGTAGAGACCGGATACCCAACCAGTCTATTGGTTGAAAAGGGAAATAATGGGAAAACGCAGTACAAATTGGATAAGGAACATATCTATTATTGGTTGAAAAAAGGATAGAAAGTGGCGGCTGGTGGACAAGTCAACAGAGTATGTCCAGGATTAGATTTGCTGACATCACATAGTAAAAGGTCTCCAGGATTAGATTTGCTGCCCTCACATAGTAAAAGGTCCCAGGATTAGATTTGCTGCCCTCACATAGTAAAAGGTCTTAGGATTAGATTTGCTGCCCTCACATAGTAAAATGTCTCCAGGATTAGATTTGCTGCCCTCACATAGTAAAAGGTCTCCAGGATTAGATTTGCTGCCCTCACATAGTAAAAGTTCTCCAGGATTAGATTTGCTGCCCTCACATAGTACAAGGTCTCCAGGATTAGGTTTGCTGCCCAGCAACTATTTATTTTCTATCTTTTTGTGCAGATAGGGATATCCATTTCACCTTGTTGCTATTGTGACCTTTTGGTGAACTGCACAAAACACTTTTTTTTGGAATGAGTGTCTTGTGCAGTTCAACTAAAATGTCACGTGGTCAACATCTCTCAATTTTGATGGAACTGCACAAAATGGTGATTGGAGTTTCCAAAATCTCCGTCAAGTTCCGCTAGTAATCTCGTGCAACATTTTATTAGCCTTTGCAAGATGGAGCCGTCACTGTCACCACAATGGGATTTTATTTAGTGGAACTACACAAAAGGATAAGAAAATTATAGTTGCACCTTACATGAGCCGAACAACCAACCTTAATGTTCCTCAATTCTAGTGCAACTACTAAAGAAGAACCTGCCAGCTCACAAGAGCAAGTACTTCTTGCTAGCTGAATGATGCAATCTTTGCTTCATTTCAGGTGAACTGCAGAAAAGGCGCATGAATTGAATCATGGAACTCCAGGCAGACCTCATCCAAGTAGAGCTGGAGGTTGAGTTCAAGGAGGCCGCTATTAAAGCGAAATCATGCTCTCCTATCTCCTTGTTTGTGCTGTGCAAACATGCTGTGCAAATAGGAATACTCAACTACAGATGTTGTGACGGCCAAGAGCATTCGCCAAGTTCTTCGATTGTATGACATGGCTAGCAAAGATGGATTTAATCCCAATATTCACTTTATCAAAAGGCTCTAATGGGTTGGTTCTGAATCTTGCAAGCTGGGAATCAGTGAGATGTGTAGGCATCTTTGTTGTACTTATTATTTGAATCTTATTTGTTGGTTCTGAATCTTGCAAGCTAGGAATCAATGAGATGTGTAGGCATCTTTGTTGTACTTATTATTTGGATCTTATTTGTTGGTTCTGAATCTTGCAAGCTGGGAATCAATGAGATGTGTAGGCATCTTTGTTGTACTTATTATTTGGATCTTATTTGTTGGTTCTGAATCTTGCAAGCTGGGAAACACGGCATGATGATGCAGAGGACAACAACCATAACAAACAGTTCAAACTTGGTAGTATTATCTTTGTGAAAGTGCGGCAAATGTGCT
Organism: Triticum urartu; assembly: GCF_003073215.2. NCBI lineage: Eukaryota > Viridiplantae > Streptophyta > Magnoliopsida > Poales > Poaceae > Triticum > Triticum urartu. The sequence continues at coordinate 177,732,723 of NC_053023.1, forward strand.
GATCGTGTGCGTCCTAAGAATAATAATTCTAATTGTTGTGCATGTTGATCCTGTGGCACTGATAGAACGAGCGAATGCATTGCTTGTTTTAAGTATAAATTTCTATTAAAGCTAATTAAATTTAAGTAAATTGACCACTAACTCTTGTTATTACAGTACCAATACAGACCCGCTCATGAACCGACGTGTGGCCGAGGGTGCATCTTCTGTCGGGCGTGCATCGGACGAGGGAGGGGTAGTAACTGTTGTCGCCTGTACACACTCAGCTTATTGTTGAATCTAGTTCCCCAAGAGCTGAAAAACGAACTGCTGCCGCCGCCTACACACTCGTTCACTCGAAGAGACTCCAATGGCAATCTGAGGGGTGAGCCTGCTGGATATGGACTTCAGCAAGGAGTTCCCCTTTGAGTTCGCCATTCAGTCCTATGGCTGCACCAAGTTGGGTCCACGGAGAGGACTGTAGGTGGAGAGGCCGACAGCTGGGTCCACGGCCGCACGCAAGGAAATGCCTCCTTATTACGCGCAAAATAATGATTCCTCCACCTGACATCAGGGACCCACCGAAAGGGCTTCTGTATTTCGTGAAAAAACGTTACCGCCGCTGACAGCTCGGACCCACCAGCTATATCTTCGCACGCAAGGAAGTGCCTCCTTATTACGCACAAAAAAATGAATACTCCCCCTGTTAGCTGGGACCCAGTATAGTGGCAGGCTGACTTGTGGGCCTACTAAGTTGATGGGGACGGAGGGCTTTGTCAACTTAGTCAATATGCACGATTCTAGCTTCAGTGACCGTACGATGTCCATCCAACGGTCGTAGTGCTTGTTCAACCTCTGGTCTTCTTGCTCCAGCCGCCCAAACCAGCGCCGATCGTGCCTCATGCTCCTGCCTCCCGTGGCCGGCTGCGATGCGGCGGAGGCCTCACCGCCCCCTACTACTCCCACCGCTTGCCAGGCCATCCCTCTACTCACCCACACCCCCTGTTATTCTGTGGCGACGGCAGCCTCACACCGCAGTGAACCAGTGAACCCTCGTACTCATCTACGCGTGGGCATCCACTGTCGCGTCTTCCCCGGCTCCGCGTCGTCCCCTTCCTAGGCCTCGCAGTCGTCCACCGCCCTGGTGCTCTCGGCGCGGCCTGGTCAACGTGGTCAAGGAACGGCTTCCATCGGACGTGGACTGTACGTGGAGAGGCTGACAGCTGGGTCCACGGCCGCAGCAAGGAAGTGCCTCCTTATTACGTGCAAAATAATTATTCCTCCACCTGACAGCAGGGACCCACCATACGGGCCACCGCATTTCGCGAAAAAAACGTTTGCCCCTGACTACTGGGACCCACCAGCTACATCTTCGCACGCAAGGAAGTGCGTCCGGGCAAAAAAAAACGATTCGCCCCCTGACTGCTGGGACCCACCAGCTACATCTTCACAGGCAATGAAGTGCCTGACAGTCGGGACCCCCCTGGTCGAAGCGTACGTAGCGTTGTCATTCTAGTCGCGAACGTGTACGTACATATATACTGGTGGATGTAGAGGTGCGCGCGTGTCGTAGTAGAGGCGCGTACGTGTCGTAGTAGAGGCGCACACGTAGCATGTACACGTACATACAGCGGCCAGGGTGCAAGAAAGAAAATATGGCCACGTATGTGTACATACGGGCGGGGTCTCGAACGCCTACTCGCGCATACGTACGGCCAGGGCTCGTGTACATGGCTGGGTCGGAACGGAGAAACAGCATCGTCGTCGTGTTCATGGGGAGGCAACGGAATGCGTCGTGTTCATAGGGAGGCAACGGAATGCGGCGTGTTCATCGGGAGGCAACGGAACGCGTGGGAGCCAACCGGCTGGGTCGGAACGGAATGCGTGGCCGTGTTCATCGGGAGGGCTTGGACGGAATAGGCGATGGAAACGAGGCCTAGCGCACCGCACAACGGAGGAAACGAACCTCCTACGTTCGGAACGGGGTCCTGTTGATCGGGAGGGGTCTGGCATACCGCAAAACGGAGGAAACGGACCTCCTACGGTCGAAATGGGGGTCCTGTTGATCGGGAGGGGTGTGGCCTACCGCAAAACGGACGAAACAGACCTCGTACGGTCGAAATGGGGGTCCTGTTCATCGGGAGGGGTGTGGCGTACCGCAAAACGGACGAAATGGACTTGTGTTGGAGCACTACGGTCGAAACGGGGTCCTGTTCATCGGGAGGGGTGTGGCGTACCGCAAAACGGGACTCCACGGGATACTGTTCATCTCCACCGTCGACCTCCTCCAGCCTCCACGGGCTCCTGTTCATCCAGCCTCCACCGCGCGCTACTCCACCGGCTACTGTTCAACCAACCCTCCACGGGCACCCCTCCACCGTCTACTGTTCATCCAGCCCTCCACACCACGGGGCCCTGTTCAACCACCCCTCCATGGGCACCCCTCCACCATCTACTATTCATCCAGCCCTCCACCACACCATGGGGTCCTGTTCAACCACCCCTCCATGGGCACCCCTCCACCATCTACTGTTCATCCAGCCCTCCACCACACCATGGGGTCCTGTTCACCCAGAGGCAACGCCACCGCTCACTGTTCATCCAAACCCCCCCCCCCCCCCCCCCCCCCCCCCCCCCCCCCCCCCCCGCAACGCTCACTGTTCATCCTAGAGGCAGCATCGATCGGCTTCAGTTAGCAGCAGCAGCGAAGGAATCGCTCGATCGGGTTCATTTAACATCCATCGATCGATCGCTCGGGTTCAGTAATGCATAGCCTGCAGTGCAATCGCTCGGGTTTAGTTAGAGCCCAACGCCTCGCTCGGGTTCAGTTAGAGCCAACACCTCGCACACACGCGCGTACGTGTACGAGAGAAACACGCATCGCTCGGCCCCCGACCTCCCACCGTAACCGGGAACTCCCCGAAATTTTCCTCCCCCTCGCTTCTACCACGGTTTTTTCCGTCATGGACGGCCCAAAGAATGTCATGCAGCTGCGTCTCCAGCCCGCCCAGGATGAAAAGCCCATTTTTTGTCATGAGTTTTTGTCATAGAAGTAGGAGCCCACCACATCTATGATGATACCGGGTTTTGTCACAATTATCATCATAGAAGTGTCATATGTATGACAGAAAAAAAATTCGTTCGGCCCAAAATGTCACAGATATGTCTTTTTTTGTAGTGATCGTGCTCTGCCGCCGGGGCCATGTGGTCGTCGTTTCCTCTAGAGTCGACTGGAGTGTTATTTTCTCTTGCGCTGTTATCGCTGTTTTTGCTATGGCGGGACTTAGAGCGGCGTCGCTGACATCGGCGCTTGGGTTGCTTCTTGGAGGGGCCATCCTCTGTTGTCTCTTCGCATTGCCTTCTTTGGGTGTATCCACCATGTATATGTCATGTGATGAAGTGGCTGTTCGGCGCCCTGTGGGCGCTGGTTCCTGTTCGTCTCCTGCATCTTCGTCCATGACGTCGATGTCTTCGGAGTCGAAGTTGAGCATGTCGGTTAAGTCGTCGACCGTGGCTACTAAGTGGGTGGTGGGCGGGCAGCGAATTTCTTCGTCATCTGTATCCCATTCTAGCCGGACATAGTTCGGCCAAGGTTCTCCTGACAAGGAGAGAGACTTTAATGAATTTAGCACATCGCCGAAAGGCGAGTGCTGAAAGATAACTGCGGAGGTGAACTCCATGATCGGCGCCCAGTCGGATTCCATGGGCACGGATGCAGGCGGCTCGGAGTCTGTGGCCGGGGACGAATCCAGTGGTTTGGCGACACGGCTCTCGTAAGGGGTGAAGTCAGTATCCGGCTCCATCGCCACTGAGAGTGCAGCCTCCATGGTGGGGTAGTTGCAGATGCGATCTCCCGAACACTGTCCGACGGCAGAGTTAAGTCGTGCTCATCGTGACTGTGCAGCGCACCTGACACGGGCTCGAATCCGTCGAAGATCAAGTCTCCACGGATGTCGGCAATGTAGTTTAAGTTTCCGAATCTGGCCTGATGGCTAGGGGCGTAGCTCTTGATCTGCTCCAGATGGCCAAGCGAATTGGCCCGCAGTGCGAAGCCGCCGAATACAAAGATCTGTCCAGGGAGGAAAACCTCACCCTGGACCGCATCGCTACCGATGATCGAAGGAGCCATCAAGCCTTATGGTGACGACACAGTGGAACTCTCAATGAAAGCACCAATGTCGGTGTCAAAACCGGCGGATCTCGGGTAGGGGGTCCCGAACTGTGCGTCTAAGGCGGATGGTAACAGGAGGCAGGGGACACGATGTTTACCCAGGTTCGGGCCCTCTTGATGGAGGTAATACCCTATGTCCTGCTTGATTATTCTTGATGATATGAGTATTACAAGAGTTGATCTACCACGAGATCGTAGAGGCTAAACCCTAGAAGCTAGCCTATGGTATGATTGTATGTTGTCCTACGGACTAAACCCTCCGGTTTATATAGACATCGGAGGGGGCTAGGGTTACATAGAGTCGGTTACAAGGGAGGAGATCTACATATCCGTACTGCCTAGCTTGCCTTCCACGCCAAGGAGAGTCCCATCCGGACACGGGACAAAGTCTTTAATCTTGTATCTTCATAGTCCAACAGTCCGGCCAAATGATATAGTCCGGCTTGAAGGAAATATGCCCTAGAGGCAATAATAAAGTTATTATTTATTTCCTTATATCATGATAAATGTTTATTATTCATGCTAGAATTGTATTAACCGGAAACATGATACATGTGTGAATACATAGACAAACAGAGTGTCACTAGTATGCCTCTACTTGACTAGCTCGTTGATCAAAGATGGTTATGTTTCCTAGCCATAGACAAAGAGTTGTCATTTGATTAACGGGATCACATCATTAGGAGAATGATGTGATTGACTTGACCCATTCCGTTAGCTTAGCACTTGATCGTTTAGTTTGTTGCTATTGCTTTCTTCATGACTTATACATGTTCCTATGACTATGAGATTATGCAACTCCCGTTTACCAGAGGAACACTTTGTGTGCCACCAAACGTCACAACGTAACTGGGTGATTATAAAGGTGCTCTACAGGTGTCTCTGAAGGTACTTGTTGGGTTGGCGTATTTCGAGATTAGGATTTGTCACTCCGATTATCGGAGAGGTATCTCTAGGCCCACTCGGTAATGCACATCACTATAAGCCTTGCAAGCATTGCAACTAATGAGTTAGTTGTGGGATGATGTATTACAGAACGAGTAAAGAGACTTGCCGGTAATGAGATTGAACTAGGTATTGGGATACCGACGATCGAATCTCGGGCAAGTAACATACCAATGACAAAGGGAACAACATATGTTGTTATGCGGTTTGACCAATAAAGATCTCCGTAGAATATGTAGGAGCCAATATGAGCATCCAGGTTCCGCTATTGGTTATTGACCGGAGACGTGTCTCGGTCATGTCTACATAGTTCTCGAACCCATAGGATCCGCACGCTTAAAGTTCGATGACGGTTATATTATGAGTTTATGTGTTTTGATGTACCGAAGGAGTTCGGAGTCCCGGATGGGAACCGGGACATGACGAGGAGTCTCGAAATGGTCAAGACGTAAAGATCGATATATTGGACGACTATATTCGGACATCGGAAAGGTTCCTAGTGATTCGGGTATTTTCGGGAGTACCGGAGAGTTACGGGAATTCGTATTGGGCCTTAATGAGCCATACGGGAAAGGAGAGAAAGGCCTCAAAGGGTGGCCGCACCCCTCCCCATGGGCTGGTCCGAATTGGACTAGGGAGGGGGGGCGCCCCCTTCCTTCCTTCTCCTTTTCCCTTCCCTTTCCTTCCCTCCTACTCCTACTACTTGGAAAGGCTCCTAGTTCTACTAGGAAAGGGGGAATCCTACTCCCGGTGGGAGTAGGACTCCCCTAGGGCGCGCCATAGAGAGGGCCGCCCCCCTCCTCCACTCCTTTATATACGGGGGCAGGGGACACCCCAAAGACACAACAATTGATCTCTTGATCTTTTAGCCGTGTGCGGTGCCCCCCTCCACCATAATCCACCTCGATCATATCGTAGCGGTGCTTATGCGAAGCCCTGCGTCGGTAGAACATCATCATCGTCACCACGCCGTCGTGCTGACGAAACTCTCCCTCAATACTTGGCTGGATCGGAGTTCGAGGGACGTCATCGAGTTGGACGTGTGCAGAACTCGGAGGTGCCGTGCGTTCGGTACTTGATCGGTCGGATCGTGAAGACGTACGACTACATTAACCGCGTTGTGCTAACGCTTTCGCTTTCGGTCTACGAGGGTACGTAGACAACACTCTCCCCTCTCGTTGCTATGCATCACCATGATCTTGTGTGTGCGTAGGAATTTTTTTGAATTTACTACGTTCCCCAACACGGCTGTCCGGAGACCCCCTAATCCAGGACTCCCTCAGAGTTCAATGTGGCTTTGGACACATTGAAAACCTCCATGACGGCCGAGGTCAAAGGCATTCTTAAGAACTTTCTTGATGGTCTCAAATTATCCACCGCACCGTTGGAAGTGGTCGATCCCACTAACAAGGTGACGGATCCTAACTCCGACAAGGGGGAAGCTACTAGTGAGAAAGTTCCTTTGTCTAGTGGTAGAAATGGTAGCGGCATCTTTGCCTATGTGGAACCTCCTATTACTTATGGAGGACCCATCCCTTCCACTCATTTAAATCATGCCGGCTCCCCTCCTAAGATTGTGAAAAATGAGGATTTTGACGCTTGGGTTTATCGCTTTAAACATCATTTAAATCATGTTAATACTAACCTTTGGAGAATCATTGAGCAAGGTTTTTATCCGCATGACCCAAGCAACTTCACCCCTAGATAAAGTCGTGGATCATCAATTCAACAAGAATGCTCTGTTCATCATCCAAGATGCAATTCCATCCAAAGATCTTGCACATCTCCGATCTTTCACCATGGCCAAGGAAGCATGGAACCATGTTGTCTCCCTTTACAAGGGAAGCGCAAGCATTCAATGCTCCAATTATGAAGTGGTGCAAGATGAAGCCGATGAGTTTGTAATGAATGAAGATGAAGAACCTCGTGAACTTTATCGGAGGTTAACCACTCTCGCGGTCTCACTCCGAGATCATGGGAGCAAGGATACGAATGACAATTGGATTAAGCGCAAATTCCTCAAGGCCATGATGCCATACCACAAGGCCATGTCCTCCGTCATCCGTCAGAGGCAGGACTTCCACACCTTGTCCTCAAGTGAAGTGTTGGACGAGTTTGTGGCAATGAGGATCTTGGACAAGACCGCCGACAATGCGGTGTTGCGTTCTCAAAGAGCTAAGAATCCCAACCTTGCTTTGAAGGCCAAGGTTAGTGTGGAAGAAGAGGATGAAGAGGAAGAAGAGGAGAGCAATCCTGCAGATACCAAATATGCTTATCATGAGCACATGGCTCTCGCTTCAAGGAAATTTTGGAGCAAGAAGAACACGAGGCCCAACTTCAACAAGAACAACTCAAGTGGAGCCACTTCATTGAAGCGAGGACTTGCTATAATTGTGGCAATGTGAGCCACTTCATTGTGGAGTGCCCATATGATAAGAGGGAAGACAATGGTGGCAAGATCATCCGAAAAAGACAAGGCCAAGTCCTTTCCCAACAAGAGCAACTTCGCCAAGAAGACTCCTCCCAAGGGGTTGGTGGCACAAGAAGAGTACAATGAGGATGATGATGAAGAAGATGGTGAGTCGGTTGCCATGGCCTCCGTTACCATTGCGACAACTCCACGGGTGTCTCTCTTCGACTCACCCAATGAGAACATCACCGCCAAGTTCCTCATGGCTAAAGCCACCAATAAGGTAACCCCCAACATCAAAACTACCATCATTACTAATCCTTCTTTGACGGATTGCATTGATCAACATGAGGGGTTTAATGAGGAGGAAAATGAATTTGAGTCTTTTATGAGTAAGCTTAAGGGTAAATCCAAGAAGCACTTTGTTGCTCCCTTGGAACAACTTGGTGAAGCCAATGACATGATCGTGGCTCATGAAGAAACCATCTCTAAGATGGAGGGGCATAGTCATGACTATGTTGATGAGATATAGGATCTCTCTAATGCGCTTGAGGAAGAGCGCGGTCACCGTTTGGCTCTTGAGGAATCATACAACGATGACCTTGCTAAATTAAAGAAAGATCTTGATCATGCTCTTGTTGTATCTCGTGTGCTAAATTCCGAGAAGGCCAAGCTTGGGGTTCATCTTGCTAGAATCAAAGAGGAGTTTGATGTACTTGAGAAGGATCACAAGGTCTTGAAGGGTGCTCATGCTAGCCTCAAAGAGTCTCATGATCAACTCCAAGTGACGCTAACCAAGGAGAAAGCCACTTTTCCCCATATGGTTTTAATTGAGAATGCAAATGCTACTAACCCTTGTTGTGAGCATGTGCATCTTGTTGAGGAGAATGCAAAGTTGAAGGAGCAACTTGAGAAAGGCCTTGTGTCGTGCATACAAGGTGAGAAGAACCTCGACGACCTTTTGAGCAATCAAAACGAAGTTGTGGCCAAGGAAGGGATTGGGTTCGTACCCAAGTCCAAGAACAACAAGAAGAATGACAAGGCCAAACGACCTCCTCCTCTCAAGCAAACTTTTGTCAAAGAGGGAGAGGGTGCCTCTAAGGAGAAGAAGCACAATGTGAAGGGTGGTGGTGTCAAGAAGGGAAATTCCGCCCCTTCCAACAAAGCCGACGACTTTAACCCTTCCTATGTGTTATGTCGTGCTAGTGATGGGCATGTTTATGCTAAATTTGTTGGTTCTCCTTATGAGTACATTGAATGGTCTATTTGGGTTCCTAAGACCCTTGTCACTAACATCAAAGGACCCATTACAAAATGGGTACCTAAAATCAAGCAACGATCTCTTGTAGGTGTTTGCTTCCGGTGGGGGATCATGGTTGCTCGATAGTGGAGCCACTAATCATATGACCGGAAGCAAGGACTTGGTGGTGGACAAGCACAAGATTCCATCTATGCCCACCAATGTCGAGTGGGGTGGTGCCTCGTCCTCTAAGGTATTGGGACTTGGCAAGGTTGTCATTTCTCATGATCTCACGATCGAGAAGGTCATGCTTGTTGAGTCCCTTGCATACAATTTACTTTTCGTTTGTCAACTTGCAATCATGGGCTTTGCCACTTTCTTTGATATTGATACAGTGGCCCTCTTTTGGAGCAAGACTCTTAAAGTAGCCTTTGTTGGGCATGTCGAGAACGGTCTCTATGTGATCAACTTCTCAGAGCGACTCACTAAAACCGTGACATGCCTAATGGTTAAAGTTGACGTGGGATGGCTTTGGCATCACTGTTTAGCCCATGTCAATATGAGATATTTGCAAAGTCTTCTCAAGGGGGACCATGTCCGTGGACTAACAAATGTTAGTTTTGCCAAAGATCGTGCTTATCGTGCTTGCATTGAAGGAAAGCTACATGAGAAGGCTCATCCTCCCACGACTATCATTTACTCAAAGAGGCCTTTGGAGCTCCTTCACTTGGATCTCTTTGGACCTCCATCCTTTGATAGTCTTGGGGGTAGAAAGTATTGCTTGGTGATTGTGGATGACTATTCAAGATATACTTGGGTGTACTTCTTCAAGAGGAAGAGTGAGACCCAACAAACCGTCATTGACTTTGCAAATGAAGCTCAACGCCAACACAATGCAAAGATCTTGACAATAAGAAGTGACAATGGCACCGAGTTCAAGAACTACACCTTGCACGTGTTTCTTAGTGATGAGGGGATCAAGCATCAATATTCCGCACCTTACACCCCTCAACAAAATGGTGTAGCGGAGAGAAAGAACCAGACGTTGAAGGATGCGGCAAGGACCATGACGACGGAGTTCAAGTCTCCATACAACTTTTGGGCCGAAGCCATCAATGCTACCTCTTGAGCATGCGTTGGTTTTCCCTTGAAGAGGAAAGGGTGATGCAGCACAGTAGCGTAAGTATTCCCCTTATTTTCGAGAACCAAGGTATCAATACAGTAGGAGGTAACACACAAGTCACCTAGTACCTGCACAAACAAACAAGAACCTCGCAACCAATGCGATAAAGGGGTTGTTAATCCCTTCACGGTCACTTACGAAAGTGAGATCTAATAGAGATAATAAGATACATATTTTTGGTATTTTTATGATATAGATTGGAAAATTAAGATTGCAAAATAAACGATAATAGAAATAGCAAATTGATATGGAAATAATGTGATGGAAGATAGACCTGGGGGCCATAGGTTTCACTAGTGGCTTCTCTCAAGATAGCAAATTCTACGGTGGGTGAACAAATTACTGTCGAGCAATTGATAGAAAAGCGAATACTTATGAGAATATCTAGGCATGATCATGTATATAGGCATCACGTCCGCGACAAGTAGACCGAAATGATTCTGCATCTACTACTATTACACCACACATCGACCGCTATCCAGCATGCATCTAGAGTATTAGGTTCATAAGAACAGAGTAACGCATTAGGCAAGATGACATGATGTAGAGGGATAAACTCAAGCAATATGATATAAAACGCATCTTTTTATCCTCGATGGCAACAATACAATACGTGCCTTGCTGCCCCTGCTGTCACTGGGAAAGGACACCGCAAGATTGAACCCAAAGCTAAGCACTTCTCCCATTGCAAGAACGATCAATCTAGTAGGCCAAACCAAACTGATAATTCAAAGAGACTTGCAAAGATATTTAAATCATGCATAAAAGATTTCAGAGAAGAATCAAATATTGTTCATAGATAATCTTGATCATAAACCCACAATTCATCGGATCTCGACAAACACACCGCAAAAATAATTACATCGAATAGATCTCCAAGAGAATCGAGGAGAACTTTGTATTGAGATCCAAAGAGAGAGAAGAATACATCCAGCTAATAACTATGGGCCCGAAGGTCCGTGGTAAACTACTCACACATCATCGGAGAGGCTATGGTGTTGATGTAGAAGCCCTCCGTGATCGATTCCCCCTCCGGCAGAGCGCCGGAAAAGGCCCCAAGATGGGATCTCATGGGTACAGAAGGTTTTGGCGGTGGAAATAGGGTTTCGTGGTGCTCCTGGATGTTTTCGGGGTATACGGGTATATATAGGAGGAAGAAGTACATCGGTGGAGCTGCAAGGGGCCCACGAGGGTGGGGGCGTGCCTCCCTGCCTCGTGGCCTCCTTGCTTCTTTCTTCACGTCCACTCCAAGTCTCCTGGATCATGTGTGTTCCAAAATTAACTCTCCTGAAGGTTTCATTCCTTTTGGATTCCGTTTGATATTCCTTTTCTGCGAAACACTGAAATAGGCAAGAAACAGCAATTTGCACTAGGCCTTTGGTTAGTAGGTTAGTCCCAAAAATAATATAAAAAGGTAAATTAAAGCCCATTAAACATCCAAAACAGATAATATAATAGCGTGGAACAATAAAAAATTATAGATACATTGGAGACGTATCAAGCATCCCCAAGCTTAATTCTTGCTCGTCCTCGAGTAGGTAAATGAAAAAACAGAATTTTTGGTGTGGAATGCTACCTGGCATAATTCTCAATGTAATTTTATTTATTGTGGCATGAATTTTCAGATCCGAAAGATTCAAGAAAAAAGTTTAATATTGACATAAAAATAATAATACTTCAAGCATACTAACAAAGCAATCATGTCTTCTCAAAATAACATGGCCAAAGAAAGTTATCCCTACAAAATCATATAGTCTGGCTATGCTCCATCTTCACCACACAAAATATTTAAATCATGCACAACCCCGATGACAAGCCAAGAAATTGTTTCATACTTTTGGTGTTCTCAAACTTTTTCAATCTTCACGCAATACACGAGTGTGAGCCATGGATATAACACTATAGGAGGAATAGAATGGTGGTTGTGGAGAAGACAAAAGGAGAAGATAGTCTCGCATCAACTAGGCGTATCAACGGGCTATGGAGATGCCCATCAATAGATATCAATGTGAGTGAGTAGGGATTGCCATGCAATGGATGCACTAGAGCTATAAGTGTATGAAAGCTCAAAAAGAAACTAAGTGGGTGTGCATCCAACTTGCTTGCTCATGAAGACCTAGGGCATTTTGAGGAAGCCCATTGGAATATACAAGCCAAGTTCTATAATGTAAAATTCCCACTAGTATATGAAAGTGACAACATAATAGACTCTCTATCATGAAGATCATGGTGCTACTTTGAAGCACAAGTGTGGTAAAAGGATAGTAGCATTGTCCCTTCTCTCTCTTTCTCTCATTTTTTGGGGCCTTCTCTTTTTTATGGCCTTTCTCTTTTTTTTGTCCGGAGTCTCATCCGAACTTGTGGGGGAATCATAGTCTCCAACATCCTTTCCTCACTTGGGACAATGCTCTAATAATGATGATCATCACACTTTTATTTACTTACAACTCAAAAATTACAACTCGATACTAGAACAAAATATGACTCTATGTGAATGCCTCTGGCGGTGTACCAGGATGTGCAATGAATCATGAGGGACATGTATGAAAGAATTATGACCGGTGGCTTTGCCACAAATACGATGTCAACTACATGATCATGCAAAGCAATATGACAATGATGAAGCGTGTCATAACAAATGGAACGGTGGTAAGTTGCATGGCAATGTATCTCGGAATGGCTATGGAAATGCCATAAGAGGTAGGTATGGTGGCTGTTTTGAGGAAGGTATAAGGTGGGTTTATGGTACCGGCAAAAGTTGCGCGGTACTAGAGAGGCTAGCAATGGTGGAAGGGTGAGAGTGTGTATAATCCATGGACTCAACATTAGTCATAAAGAACTCACATACTTATTGCAAAAATCTATTAGTTATCGAAACAAAGTACTACGCGCATGCTCCTAGGGAGATAGATTGGAAGGAAAATACCATCGCTCGTCCCCGACCACCACTCATAAGGAAGACAATCAATAAATAAATCATGCTCCGACTTCGTCACATAACGGTTCACCATACGTGCATGCTACGGGAATCACAAACTTTAACACAAGTATATCTCAAATTCACAACTACTAAACTAGAATGACTCTAATATCACCATCTTTATATCTCAAAACACTCATCAAGTATCAAACTTCTCATAGTATTCAATGCACCTTTTATGATAGTTTTTATTATACCCATCTTGGATGCCTATCATATTAGGACTAATTTTATAGCCAAAGCAAATTACCATGATGTTTTATAAGACTCTCAAAATAACATAAGTGAAGCATGAGAGATCAATAATTTCTATAAAATAAAACCACCACCGTGCTCTAAAAAGATATAAGTGAAGAACTAAAGCAAAATTATCTAGCTCAAAAGATATAAGTGAAGCACATAGAGTATTCTAAATTTCTAATAAATTCCGACTCATGTGTGTCTCTCCCAAAAGGTGTGTACAGAAAGTATGATTGTGGTAAACTAAAAAGCAAAGACTCAAATCATACAAGACGCTCCAAGCAAAACACATATCATGTGGTGAATAAAAATATAGCCTCAAGTAAAGTTACCGATAGACGAAGACGAAAGAGGGGATGCCTTCCGGGGCATCCCCAAGCTTAGGCTTTTGGTTGTCCTTTAATTTTACCTTGGGGTGCCTTGGGCATCCCCAAGCTTAGGCTCTTGCCACTCCTTATTCCAAAATCCATCAAATCTTTACCCAAAACTTGAAAACTTCACAACACAAAACTTCAACAGAAAATCTCATGAGCTCCGTTAGTATAAGAAAACAAACCATCACTTAAGGTACTGTAATGAACTCATTATTTATTTATATTGGTGTTAAACCTACTGTATTACAACTTCTGTATGGTTCATACCCCCCGATACTATCCATAGATTCATCAAAATAAGCAAACAACACACGAAAAACAGAATCGGTCAAAAACAGAACAGTCTGTAGTAATCTGTAGGTTTTGAATACTTATGTGACCCCAAAAATTCTGAAATAAATTTCTAGACGTGAGTAATTTGTATATTAATCATCTGCAAAAAGTATCAACCTAATCTCACTCTCCAGTAACAAATGGCATCAAATCTCGTGGGCGCTAAAGTTTCTGTTTTTTATAGCAAGATCGCAAAGACTCCCCCCAAGTCTTCCCAAAGGTTCTACTTGGCACAAACACTAATTAAAACATAAAGAAAACAATCATAACAGAGGATATATGATTTATTTATTACTAAACATGAACAAAAAACAAGAAACAAAAATAAAATTGGGTTGCCTCCCAACAAGCGCTATCGTTAAACGCCCCTAGCTAGGCATCTATAATTATAATGATGCTCACATGAAAGATAGCAATTGAAACACGAAGGGAGCATCATGAAGCATATGAAAATCACATATAATTATAACATACTTCCTATGCATAGGCATCTTATAGGCAAACAAATTATCAAGGCAAGCAAAAACTAGCATATGCAAGGAAGTGGAAAGAAACAATAGCAATCTCAACATAACGAGAGGTAATTTAGTAACATGAAAATTTGTACAGCCATATTTTCCTCTCTCATAATAATTACATGTAGGACCATAAGAAAATTCAACAATATAGCTATCACAAAACATATTCTTAACACGATCCACATGTATGCAAAGTTGACACTCTTCCAAAATAGTGGGATTAACATTAACTAAAGTCATGACCTCTCCAAACGCACTTTTATCAAAAATTTCATAAGATTGAACATTCTCCAAATATGTGGGATCTAAAGTTGAAACTCTTCCAAACCCATTTTCAATATTATTGCAAACATTATTATCAATCTCATATTCATCATGGGGCTTAAATAAATTTTCAAGATTGTAAGAAGAATCACCCCAATCATGATCATTGCAACAAGTAGTGGACATAGCAAAACTAGCATCCCCAAGCTTAGGGTTTTGCATATTATTAGCACAATTGACATTCATAAAATTTATAATAACATCATTGCAATCATGCATTTTATTCAAATATATATCGTGAATCACCTCATAAAGTACATCATCACAATTTTCAGATTCACGAATTTCAAGCAAAACCTCATAAAGATAATATAGTGCACTCAACTCACTAGCAATTGGTTCATCATAATTGGATCTTTTAAAAAGATTAGTAAGAGGATGAGGATTCATAACAATAGATTTTTAGCAAGAGAAGATGCAAGCAAATAGAAGGCACATGGTAACACGAGCAAACAGAAGGACGAACGGAAGAGGGGTGAATAAAACGGCAAGGGTGAAGTGGGGGAGAGGAAAATGAGAGGCAAATGGAAAATAATGTAATGCGAGGGAGAAGAGTTTGTGATGGGTACTTGGTATGTCTTGACTTGTGCATAGATCTCCCTGGCAACGGCGCCATAAATCCTTCTTGCTACCTCTTGAGCATGCATTGGTTTTCCCTTGAAGAGGAAAGGGTGATGCAACACAGTAGCGTAAGTATTTCCCTTAGTTTTTGAGAACCATGGTATCAATCCAGTAGGAGGTAACACACAAGTCACCTAGTACCTGCACAAACAAACAAGAACCTCGCAACCAACGCGATAAAGGGGTTGTCAATCCCTTCACGGTCACTTATGAAAGTGAGATCTGATAGAGATAATAATATAAATATTTTTGGTATTTTTATGATATATATTGGAAAATAAAGATTGCAAAATAAACGGTAATAGAAGTAGAAAATTGATATGGAAATAATATGATGGGAGATGGACCCGGGGGCCATAGGTAACACTAGTGGCTTCTCTCAAGATAGCAAATTCTACGGTGGGTGAACAAATTACTGTCGAGCAATTGATAGAAAAGCGAATACTTATGAGAATATCTAGGCATGATCATGTCTATAGGCATCACGTTCGCGACAAGTAGACCGAAACGATTCTGCATCTACTACTATTACTCCACACATCGACCGCTATCCAACATGCATCTAGAGTATTAAGGTCGTAAGAACAGAGTAACGCATTAGCCAAGATGACATGATGTAGAGGGATAAACTCAAGCAATATGATATAAACCCCATCTTTTTATCCTCGATGGCAACAATACAATATGTGCCTTGCTTCCCCTGCTGTCACTCAGAAAGGACACTGTAAGATTGAACCCAAAGCTAAACACTTCTCCCATTGCAAGAACGATCAATCTAGTAGGCCAAACCAAACTGATAATTCGAAGAGACTTGCAAAGATATTTAAATCAAGCATAAAAGATTTCAGAGAAGAATCAAATATTGTTCATAGATAATCTTGATCATAAACCCACAATTCATCGGATCTCGACAAACACACCGCAAAAATAATTACATCGAATAGATCTCCAAGAGAATCGAGGAGTACTTTGTATTGAGATCCAGAGAGAGAAGAAGCCTTCTAGATAATAACTATGGACCCGAAGGTCTGTGGTAAACTACTCACACATCATCGGAGAGGCTATGGTGTTGATGTAGAAGCCCTCCGTGATCGATTCCCCCTCCGACAGAGCGCCAAAAAAGGCCCCAAGATGGGATCTCACGGGTATAGAAGGTTGTGGTGGTGGAAATAGGGTTTCGTGGTGCTCCTGGATGTTTTCAGGGTATATGGGTATATATAGGAGGAAGAAGTACATCGGTGGAGCTGCGAGGGGCCCATGAGGGTGGGGGCGCGCCTACTTGCCTCGTGGCCTCCTCGCTTCTTTCTTAATGTCCACTCCAAGTCTCCTGGATCACGTTTGTTCCAAAAATAAATCTCCCAAAGGTTTCATTCCGTTTGGATTCCATTTGATATTCCTTTTCTGCAAAACACTGAAATAGGCAAAAAAATAACAATTTCCACTGAGCCTTTGGTTAGTAGGTTTGTCCCAAAAATAATATAAAAAGGTAAATTAAAGCCCATTGAACATCCAAGACAGATAATATAATAGCATGGAACAATCAAAAATTATAGATACGTTGGAGATGTATCAATCAACACCGTGTGTCATGCATCCAATCGGCTCTATCTCCACAGAGGCTTGAACAACACACCATATGAGATACTCACCGGTAACAAGCCCAACCTCAAGTACTTTCGGGTGTTTGATACATCTCCAACGTATCAATAATTTTTGATTATTCCATACTATTATATTATCTGTTTTGGATGTTAATGGGCTTTATTTTACACTTTTATATTATTTTTGGGACTAACCTATTAACCCAAGGCCCAGTGCAAATTGTTGTTTTTTTGCCTATCAGTGTTTCGCAGAAAAGGATTATCAAACGGAGTCCAAATGGAATGAAACCTTCGGGAGCGTTATTTTTGGAACAAATGTGATCCAGAGGACTTGGAGTGGACGTCAGGCAACCAATGAGGAGGCCACGAGGCAGGGGGCATGCCTACCCCCTTGGGCGTGCCCTCCCCCCTCGTGGGCCCCTCGTGGCTCAACCGACCTACTTCTTCCTCCTATATATGTTCACATACCCCGAAAACATCCAGGAGCACCACAAAACCCTATTTTCACCGCCGCAACCTTCTTTACCCAAGAGATCCCATCTTGGGGCCTTTTCTGGAGCTCCGCCGGAGGGGGCATTGATCACGGAGGGCCTCTACATCAACTCCATGGCCCCTCCGATGATGTGTGAGAAGTTTACTTCAGACCTTCGGGTCCATAGTTATTAGCTAAATGGCTTCTTCTCTCTCTTTGGATCTCAATACAAAGTTCTCGATTCTCTTGGAGATCTATTCGATGTAATCTTCTTTTGCAGTGTGTTTGTCGAGATCCGATGAATTGTGGGTTTATGATCAAGATTATCTATGAACAATATTAGAATCTTCTCTGAATTCTTTTATGTATGATTGCTTATCTTTCCAAGACTCTTCGAATTATCAGTTTGGTTTGGCCTACTAGATTGATCTTTCTTGCAATGAGAGAAGTGCTTAGCTTTGGGTTCAATCTTGCGGTGCTCGATCCCTGTGACAGTAGGGGAAACGACACGTATTGTATTGTTGCCATCGAGGATAAAAATATGGGTTTTATATCATATTCCATGAGTTTATCCCTCTACATCATGTCATCTTGCTTAAAGCATTACTCCGTTCTTATGAACTTAATACTCTAGATGTCTGCTGGATAGCGGTCGATGTGTGGAGTAATAGTAGTAGATGCAGGCTGGAGTCGGTCTACTTGTCACGGACGTGATGCCTATATACATGATCATACCTAGATATTCTCATAACTATGCTCAATTCTATCAATTGTTCGACAGTAATTTGTTCACCCACCGTAATACTTATGCTATCTTGAGAGAAGCCACTAGTGAAACCTATGCCCCCCGGGTCTATTTTCCATCATACAAGTTTCCAATATATTTTATTTTGCAATCTTTACTTTCAATTTATATCATAAAAATACCAAAAATATTTATCTTATTATTATTATCTCTATCAGATCTCACTCTTGCAAGTGGCCGTGAAGGGATTGACAACCCCTTTATCGCGTTGGCTGCGAGGTTCTTATTTGTTTGTGTAGGTACGAGGTGACTCGCGCGTGGTCTCCTACTGGATTGATACCTTGGTTCTCAAAAACTAAGGGAAATACTTACACTGCTTTGCTGCATCACCCTTTCCTCTTCAAGGGAAAACCAACGCATGCTCACGAGGTAGCAAGAAGGATTTCTGGCGCCGTTGCCGGGGAGATCTACGCCAAGTCAAGACATACCAAGTACCCATCACAACTCTTATCATTCGCATTGCATTATTTGCCATTTGCCTCTCGTTTTCCTCTCCCCCACTTCACCCTTGCTATTTTATTCGCCCTCTTTTTCCGTTCCTTTTCTCTTTTCCAATTTGCCTCTTTTGCTTGTTTCTTGTTTGCCTGTGTGTTGGATCGCCTGCTTCGTCTTTATGGCTAGTCCTTTATCTACTCCTCTGTCTTCCAATTTTGAAGTTCTCCACTTCAAACAAAGACAAGGATAAAACTTAAAAGATGCTTGGTATAGGATGATAAAATCTTATCATGATTGCACTATAGAAGGAGACTCTAAGATTTTACTTCGTAATTTTTATATTGGGCTCACCATACCCCATAGGCAACTCCTTGATTTTGCCGCCAAAGGGAATTTTATTGACATTGATCCTAGTGTTGCTTATGAAATTATAGAAGGGATAGTAGGAATACTTCCCGCACAAAAGGGACCATCTCCTGAGGGAACCCAAATCTTAGAGAAATTATGCTAATTGCAAAAGTCTATTGAACCTCTTAAAAATGTTGGAGGGAACCTTCACCGCGTGAATACATTGATTACACTTTGCAATAAGCGGTTGGATGCTCTAGATATAAAAATATCCTAATATGAAGGGAAACGTAAGGAGCCTCCCGGATTCGAGCATAACTCCATTAAAAAGATAAATACCAAAGATGTTAATACCTAGATCTATCTTTGCTTTTATGCCTAGCTAGGGGCGTTAAACGATAGCGCTTGTTGGGAGGCAACCTAATTTTATTTTTATTCCTTGCTTTTTGTTCCTGTTTATTAATAAATAATTTATCTAGCCTCTATTTTGGTGTATTTTTGTGTTTAATTAGTGTTTGTGCCAAGTAGAACCGTTGGGAAGACTTGGGGAAAGTCTTTTTGATCTTACTATAAAAAACAGAAACTTTAGCGCTCACGAGAATTGCTGCCATTTTTTACTGGAGAGTGCTATTTAGTTAATTCTTTTTGAAGATGATTAATAGATAAATTCCTCACGTCCAGATATTTATTTTAGAATTTTTGGGGTTCCACAAGTATTCGAAACCTGCAGATTACTATGGACTATTCTGTTTTTGACAGATCTGTTTTTCGTGTGTTGTTTGCTTATTTTGATGAATCTATGGCTAGTAATAGAGTTTATGAACCATAGAAAAGTTGGAATACAGTAGGTTTAACACAAATATAAATAAAGAATGAGTTCGTTACAGTACCTTGAAGTGGTGGTCTGTTTTCTTTTACTAACGGGGCTCACGAAGATTTTCTTTTAAGTTTTGTGTTGTGAAGTTTTCAAGTTTTGGGTAAAGATTTGATGGATTATGGAACAAGGAGTGGCAAGAGCCTAAGCTTGGGGATTCCCAAGGCACCCCAAGGTAAAATCCAAGGACAACCAAAAGCCTAAGCTTGGGGATGCCCCGGAAGGCATCCCCTCTTTCGTCTTCGTCCATCGGTAACTTTACTTGGAGCTATATTTTTATTCGCCACATGATATGTGTTTTGCTTGGAGCGTCTTGTATGACTTGAGTCTTTGCTTTTTAGTTTACCACAATCATCCTTGCTTTACACACCTTTTGGGAGAGACACACATGAACTGGAATATATTAGAATACTCTATGTGCTTCACTTATATCTTTTGAGTTGGATAATTTTTGCTCTAGTGCTTCCCTTATATCTTTTAGAGCACGGCGGTGGTTCTATTTTATAGAAATAATTGATTTCTCATGCTTCATTTATATCATTTTGACAGTCCTTTAGAAAAGCATGGTAATTCACTTTGGTTATAAATTTTAAATGATAAGAGAAGTTGGATGCTTGATAGATGGTTTTGAGATATAAATGTGGTAATATTAGAGGTGTTCTAGTTGAGTAATTGTGAAATTGATGAATACTTGTTTGAAGTTGGCAAGTCCCGTAGCATGCACGTATGGTAAACATTATGTGACAAATTTGAAGCATGGGGTGTTCTTTGATTTCTTTCCTTATGAGTGGCAGTCGGGGACGAGCGATGGTCTTTTCCTACCAATCTATCCCCCTAGGAGCATGAGCGTAGTGCTTGGTTTTGATGACTTGTAGATTTTTGCAATAAGTATGTGAGTTCTTTATGACTAATGTTGAGTCCATGGATTATACGCACCCTCACCCTTCCATCATTGCTAGCCTCTTCGGTACCATGCATTGCCCTTTCTCACCTTGTGAGTTGGTGCAAACTTCGCCGGTGCATCCAAACCTCGTGATATGATACGCTCTATCACACATAAGCCTCCTTATATCTTCCTCAAAATAGCCACCATATCTACCTATTATGGCATTTCCATAGCCATTCCGAGATATATTGCCATGCAACTTTCCACTGTTCCATTTATTATGACACGCATCATCATTGTCATATTGCTTTGCATGATCATGTAGTTGACATCGTATTTGTGGCAAAGCCACCTTCATATTTTTTTCATACATGTCACTCTTGATTCATTGCATATCCCGGTACACCGCCGGAGGCATTCACATAGAGTCATATTTTGTTCTAAGTATTGAGTTGTAATTCTTGAGTTGTAAGTAAAAAGAATTGTGATGATCATCATTATTAGAGCATTGTCCCAGTGAGGAAAGGATGATGGAGACTATGATTCCCCCACAAGTCGGGATGAGACTCCGAACAAAAAATAGAAAAAAGGAAAAGAGGCCAAAAGAAAAAAGAGAAAGAAGGCCCAAAAGAAAATGAGAGAAAAAGAGAGAAGGGAAAATGTTACTATCCTTTTTCCACACTTGTGCTTCAAAGTAGCACCATGATCTTCATGATAGAGAGTCTCTTATTTAGTCACTTTCATATACTAGTGGGAATTTTTCATTATAGAACTTGGCTTGTATATTCCAATGATGGGCTTCCTCAAATGCCCTAGGTCTTTGTGAGAAAGCGAGTTGGATGCACACCCACTTAGTTTATTTGATGTGATTTCATATATTTATAGCTCTAGTGCATCCGTTGCATGGCAATCCCTACTCTTTGCATTGACATCAATCGGTGGGCATCTCCATAGCCCATTGATTAGCTGCATCAATGTGAGACTTTCTCCCTTTTTGTCTTCTCACACAACCTCAATCATCATATTTTATTCCACCCATAGTGATATGTCCATGGCTCGCGCTCATATATTGCGTAAAAGTTGAAAGAGTTTGAAAAGGCTAAGTATGAAACAATTGCTTGGCTTGTCATCGGGGTTGTGCATGATGAGATAATTTTGTGTGATGAAAATGAAGCATGGCCAAACTATATGACTTTGTAGGGATAAGTTTTCTTTGGCTATGGTATTTTGATAAGAAATAATTGTTTGATTAGCATACTTGGAGTATTAATATTTTTATGTCAACAATAAACTTTTATCTTGAATCTTTCAGATCTGAACATTCATGCCACAATAGAGAAAAATACATTGAAGAATATTCTCGAAAGCATTCCACATCAAAAATTCTGTTTTTATCATTTACCTACTCGAGGGCGAGCAGGAATTAAGCTTGGGGATGTTGATACGTCTCCAACGTATCTATATTTTTTTGATTGTTCCATGCTATTATATTATCTGTTTTGGATGTTAATGGACTTTATTTTACACTTTTATATTATTTTTGGGACTAACCTATTAACCCAAGGCCGAGTGCAGATTGCTGTTTTTTGCCTATTTCAATGTTTCACAGAAAAGGAATATCAAACGGAGTCCAAACGGTATGAAACCTTCGGGAGCGTGATTTTTGGAACAAACATGATCCAGAGGACTTGGAGTGGGCGTTAAGCAACCAACGTGGAGGCCATGAGGCAGGGGGGCGAGCCTACCCCCCTGGGAGCGCCCTCCCCCTCGTGGCTCAACCGACCTACTTCTTCCACCTATATATGTTCACATACCCCGAAAACATCCAAGAGCGCCACGAAACCCAATTTCCACCGCCGCAACCTTCTGTACCCAAGCGATCCCATCTTGGGGCATTTTCCGAAGCTCCACCGGAGGGGCATTTATCACGTAGGGCCTCTACATCAACTCCATGGACCCTTCGATGATGTGTGAGTAGTGTACTTCAGACCTTCGGGTCCATAGTTATTGGCTAGATGTCTTCTTCTCTCTCTTTGGATCTCAATACAAAGTTCTCCTCGATTATCTTGGAGATCTATTCGATGTAATCTTCTTTTGCGGTGTGTTTGTCGAGATCCGATGAATTGTGGGTTTATGATCAAGATTATCTATGGACAATATTTGAATCTTCTCTGAATTCTTTTATGTATGACTGGTTATCTTTGCAAGTCTCTTCGAATTATCAGTTTGGTTTGGTCTACTAGATTGATCTTTCTTGCAATGGGAGAAGTGCTTAGCTTTGGGTTCAATCTTGCGGTGCTCGATCCCAGTGACAGTAGGGGAAACGACACGTATTGTATTGTTGCCATCGAGGATAAAAAGATGGGGTTTATATCATATTGCATGAGTTTATCCCTCTACATCATGTCATCTTGCTTAAAGCGTTACTCCATTCTTATGAACTTAATACTCTAGATGCATGCTGGATAGCACTCGATGTGTGGAGTAATAGTAGTAGATGCAGGCAGGAGTTGGTCTACTTGTCACGGACGTGATGCCTATATACATGATCATACCTAGATATTCTCATAACTATGCTCAATTCTATCAATTGCTCGATAGTAATTTGTTCACCCACCGTAATACTTATGCTATCTTGAGAGAAGCCACTAGTGAAACCTATGACCCCCGGGTCTATTTTCCATCATACAAGTTTCCAATATATTTTATTTTGCAATCTTTACTTTCAATTTATATCATAAAAATACCAAAAATATTTATCTTATTATTATTATCTCTATCAGATCTCACTCTTGCAAGTGGCCGTGAAGGGATTGACAACCCCTTTATTGTGTTGGTTGTGAGGTTCTTATTTGTTTGTGTAGGTACGAGGTGACTCGCGCGTGGTCTCCTACTGGATTGATACCTTGGTTCTCAAAAACCGAGGGAAATACTTACGCTGCTTTGCTGCATCACCCTTTCCTCTTCAAGGGAAAACCAACGCATGCTCAAGAGGTAGCAGTGTTCGAGTGTAAGTGTTTCATTCTCAAGAAAGGTATTCGTTTGTCTAAATTTGAGGCTAGAGCTCAAGAGGGCATATTTGTTGGTTATGCTACAAATTCTCATGCTTCCCGTGTCCTCAATAAGTCCACGGGACTTATTGAGGAGACGTGTAACGTGGATTTTGATGAGAATAATGGCTCCCAAGTGGAGCAAAGTGGCACTTGTGATGTTGGTGATGAAGTTCCTCCCCAAGCCATAAGAAGAATGGGTGTTGGTTTTATCCTACCCATTGAGGAACCCCTTGTGGCCGAAGGAGAAGGACAATGTTCCACTCAAGTGGAACCATCACCAACCAAAGGCCTACACGCTTCCGAAGAACAAAGTGAAGACCCTCAACCTCATGAACAAGACCAAGGGCAAGATCAACCTCAAGATGGTGTTGAACCACCAAGTGATGCCCAAGGTCAAGTTCTCTCCTCCGAGCAAGTTCAAGATCAAGAGCAAGCTCAAGATCAAGAACAAGCTCAAGATGATCAAGTAACCACTCCTCAACTCACTCCTGAGGAGGAATTGGAGCGTCGTGCCGCCAAGATTGCATCCAAGCTCTCTACCAAGGGTCATCTCATGACAAATGTGCTTGGAAGCATATGGAAGGGGGTAAGCACTCGTAGAAAATTGGAAAACTATTGTGAACATCACGTGTTTGTCTCTTGTGTTGAACCCCAAAAGGTCTATGAGGCGCTCGAAGATCCGGATTGGCTTAATGCCATGCATGAAGATCTCAACAACTTCGAGCACAATAAGGTGTGGAGATTGGTGCCAAGGCTAACAGGGAACCATAATGTCATTAGAACCAAGTGGATATTCAAGAACAAGCAAGATGCTCATGGAATTATTGTCCGCAACAAGGCTCGCTTGGTAGCACAAGGCTACTCCCAAGTCAAGGGTATCAACTACGGTGAAACCTTTGCTCCCATTGCTCGCCTTGAATCTATTCGTTTGTTGATTGCTTATGCTTCTCATCATAACTTCAAGTTGCAACAAATGGATGTGAAGAGTGCTTTTCTTAATGGTCCTATTAATGAGTTGGTGTATGTCAAACAACCTCCTGGGTTCGAGGATCCCTATTACCCCCGATCATGTGTACCGACTCGATAAGGCACTCTATGGCCTTAAACAAGCCCCATGTGCGTGGTATGACCACCTTACCGAGTTGTTGCAAGATCGTGGGTTTGAAATTGGGAAAATCGACCCTACTCTTTTTACTAAGAAGGTCAAAGGGGAGTTGTTTGTGTGCCAACTATATGTTGATGACATTATCTTTGGTTCTCCTAACAAAGCTTTCAATGAGGATTTTGACGCTCTCATGACCTCAAAGTTCAAGATGTCCATGATGGGAGAGTTGAAGTTCTTTCTCGGGTTCGAAGTCAAGCAACAAATAGAAGGAACCTTCGTCAACCAAGCCAAATACACTCAAGACATGCTCAAGAGATTCAAGCTAAGTGATGTCAAGCCGGCTTCCACTCCAATGCCCGTCAAATGCCAACTTGACATAGATCCCAATGGTAAAGCGGTGGATCAAAAGGTATATCGCTCCATGATTGGCTCCTTGCTTTACCTTTGTGCATCTAGACCAGATATCATGTTGAGTGTGGGAATTTGTGCACGGTTTCAAGCCGCACCTAAGGAAACCCACTTTGTGGCGGTCAAGAGAATCTTTCGATATTTGGCTCATATCCCAAACTTTGGCTTATGGTAGCCAAGAGGAGCAAACTTCAACCTTGTAGGCTATTCGGACTCCGATTGGGCGGGAGACAAAGTGGATAGGAAGTCAACTTCCAGAGGGTGCCAATTCCTTGGTTTCTCTTTGGTGAGTTGGTCTTCTAAGAAGCAAAGTTGTGTTTCTCTCTCGTCCACCGAAGCGGAGTATGTGGCCGCCGGTAGTTGTTGTGCACAACTTCTACGGATGAGGCAAACTTTAAAGGATTACGGTGTGACAATGAATGTGCCATCAAGATTTCTCTCAACCCGGTGCAACACTTCAAGACGAAGCACATTGAGATTCGGTATCACTTCATCGGGGATCATATTAGGCGAGGGGAGATCGAGCTCAACTATGTCAACACTCATGATAACCTTGCAGATATCTTCATGAAGCCCTTGAATGAAGCAAGATTTCGCGAGTTAAGGCATGAGCTAAATATCATTGATTCGAGCAATGTGGCTTGAACCCTTGCACACCCACCATTCTCAACTTGTTATCTTGTTTAGGTGGTGGCATGGGCATAGGGGGAATGTTGTTCTCTCAATGAACTCTCCCCCCATTATGCATAAATTGATCAACTCTTTCACATTAGCCATTTTTTATGGTACTTGTGCTTCAAAGACGAGTTTTGGTCATGGGCCCAAGGATACTTCTTCGCGGTGCCATACCAATTAACTCAAACATAGGTGGCTCCGGCCACCGCCCTCTCTATGGAGAGGTTGTGTCGTGCATTTGGTCCTTGTTGTCTTTTGCCTTTCTTTCTTCGTGCCGAGCTTGTGGTTGAGTTGCCTCGTGTGTTAGCTCTTTGGTGTGTCTGTTCATGTGAAGGCTGCATTGCAAAGGCTGGTTTCCTCTCTTGTGTGCGAAACTTTCATTTTCTTGGTTCTACGGTACTACCGTGGCTTGCCACGGTACTACTGCAGGAGCTATGCAGGGTACTACCGCAACCAGCACGACAATAATTTTTTACTGCCGCTGGAAGAGTGGTACTACCGCCCCTGGTGCGGTACTTCCGCCTGAGCGGTACTACCGCGATGACCCGCGGTACTACCGCGCAGTCGCGAGAGCGTGGGGGTTAAGAGTGGGCAGGGGGTTCCAACTCCCCCATACCCATTCAACTCCTTTTCCCCACGTCGTCTCTCTCTCTCTCTCCTGCCCAAGAACGGCGCCGGAGGACCTCGCCGGATCTCCGTCTCCGGCCGCTCTCCTCGCATTCCGTCCGGTGGGATCATTCCCCACCATGCCCTCTTTCCATGGAACAAGGTTTCTCCCCGAAATCCCTCTCTCTTTGCCTCGTTGTTTTGTCTCTAGGTTTTTGGGGAGATGCATGTTGTTCTTGAGATTTTAGGCCAAATCTTTGCAAGAGTAGGATGTAGGAGAGTAGTAATGCGTAGAGATGGTATTTGGTATGTTGCCACATGGTAGTTTTGATCAACCGTAGTACCGCTCCATTGTCGCGGATGTTCTCAGATCTGTTTTGTCTCGGATCTGACCCCGAGCGGTACTACCGCACCTCCCGTGTGGTACTACCGCTCTGGCCGTTTTCGCCTCATACGGTACTGCCGCTCCTCAGGAGCGGTACTACCACGTGAGGTGCGGAAGTAAAATTTTACTTCCGCTCCAGGCGCGGTACTACCGTGCCATCCCGGCGCGGTACTACCGCGGCTGGAGCATCAATAAAGTTTTAGTTCCGCACAATGGTGCGGTACTACTATTGAAGTCGAACCTTCCCTGTAGCAACTACCCAATGTTATTTCTACTTGTTTCATTTGTTTTGCTGTGGTCTTTGCATTGATCCTTCTCGCTTCTCTTGCGTGTTCTTGTGTTGTGTGTCATAGGTGGTGGCTCCGGTTCCAATGTCCGACGTTCGAACCCCGTCCGCGACACGGGCTCGAAGCGCCCGCGCAACCAAGATGAGGCACCA
Organism: Triticum urartu; assembly: GCF_003073215.2. Taxonomy (NCBI): domain Eukaryota; kingdom Viridiplantae; phylum Streptophyta; class Magnoliopsida; order Poales; family Poaceae; genus Triticum; species Triticum urartu. The sequence continues at coordinate 177,760,133 of NC_053023.1, forward strand.
GAGGGCTCGAATGCCCCCCAATGCAGAACCAAGACCACCGCCACCAAGACCAGGGAGCCATCAATGGGCATGGATGAGATGCCACTAGATGAGTTTTTCACTCGAAGGAAGATCAACCCCTACATGAATCCCCCTGCAAACTTCAGAGGGAATGAGTTGTTTTGGACCAAGCAGCAGAATCTTATCTATCTGGATGTGATCAAGGCCAGGTAGAACATCAATGTGGACGTGCACTGGATTAACATGAATCATATGAGGAAGGATAAGCACCGCAACTATTTTGGTGAGGCTTTGGACCTGGTGGAGCAGTTTGGCATTGAGGACTTAATCACTTTCCACCTGGACTTTGACCCTGAGATTGTGGTTCAGTTCTTTGCCTCGGTCCACTTCCATACTGATGAGGCACGTACCATGACATGGATGACCAATGGACAACGGATGACAGCCAAGTGAAAGGAGTTCATGGATTTGCTACAGGTTCGTGATGAGGGGCTCAACTCGCCCATTGGTGTTCTCCCTCATGCCAACCCCAAGTCCGCCAACAAGAACAAGCTTCAGCAATACTATGTTGAGAAGCATCTTCCCGGTGGCAAGAAGGCGTGGGTGCTGAACCCATTCCTTGACATCATGCGTCGGATCTTCCGCAACTCCCTCTTTCCACACATTGGTGACAAGGATAAGGTACATGCCTATTGACGACCCACAAGTGTAGGGGATCTATCGTAGTCCATTCGATAAGTAAGAGTGTCGAACCCAACGAGGAGCAGAAGAAAATGATAAGCAGTTTTCAGTAAGGTATTCTCTGCAAGCACTGAAATTATCGATAACAGATACTTTTGTGATAAGGTAATTTGTAACGGGTAACAAGTAATAAAAGTAAATATGGTGCAGCAAGATGGCCCAATCCTTTTTGTAGCAAAGGACAAGCCCGGGCAAACTCTTATATAAAGGAAAGCGCTCCCAAGGACACATGGGAATTATCGTCAAGCTAGTTTTCATCACGCTCATATGATTCGAGTTCGATACTTTGATAATTTGATATGTGGGTGGACCGGTGCTTGGGTGCTGCCCTTCCTTGGACAAGCATCCCACTTATGATTAACCCCTCTTGCAAGCATCTGCAACTACAAAAGAAGTATTAAGGTAAACCTAACCATAGCATGAAACATATGGATCCAAATCACCTCCTTACGAAGCAACGCATAAACTAGGGTTTAAGCTTCTGTCACTCTAGCAACCCATCATCTACTTATTACTTCCCAATGCCTTCCCCTAGGCCCAAACAATGGTGGAGTGTCATGTAGTCGACGTTCACATGATACCACTAGAGGAGAGACAACATACATCTCATCAAAATATCGAACGAATACCAAATTCACATGACTACTTATAGCAAGACTTCTCCTGTGTCCTCAGGAACAAACGTAACTACTCACAAACATATTCATGTTCATAATCATAGGGGTATTAATATGCATAAAGGATCTGAACATATGATCTTCCACCAAATAAACCAACTAACATCAACTACAAGGAGTAATCAACACTACTAGCAACCCACAGGTACCAATCTGAGGTTTTGAGACAACGATTGGATACAAGGGATGAACTAGGGTTTGAGATGAGATGGTGCTGGTGAATATGTTGATGGAGATTGACCCCCTCCCGATGAGAGGATCGATGGTGATGATTCCCCCCCCCCCCGGGGGGGGGTTTCCCTGGAGAACAGCTCCGCCGGAGCCCTAGATTAGTTCCGCCTCGTGGCGGCGGAGTTTCGTCCCATGAGCTTGCTAATTATTTTTTCTCGGATGAAAGACTTCATATAGCAGAAGATGGGCACCGGAGGCCTACCAAGGGGCCCACGAGGCAGGGGGCGCGCCCCCACCCTCGTGGATGGTGGGTGGCCTCCCTCTGGTGCTTCCTTCGCCCAATATTTTTTATATATTCTAAAACTGACTTTTGTGAAGTTCCAGGAGTTTTGGAGTTGTGCAGAATAGGTCTCTAATATTTGCTCATTTTCCAGCCCAGAATTCCAGCTGCCGGCATTCTCCCTCTTCATGTAAACCTTGTAAAATGAGAGAGAATAGACATAAGTATTGTGACATAATGTGTAATAACAAGCCATAAGGCAATAAATATCGATATAAAAGCATGATGCAAAATGGACGTATCAACTCCCCCAAGCTTAGACCTCGCTTGTCCTCAAGCAGAAACCGATATCGAAAATATGTCCACATGTTTAGAGATAGAGGTGTCGATAGAATAAAATACGGATATGAGGGCATCATAATCATTCTTAGAACAGCAACATATATATATATAGGGTCGCGCTATTCGTCACCCTGGGTGAGGAATAGTTATTCTTCACCCCCCTCTATTTTACCATCAATGCACTGTAATTTTACGTTCCGAGTTTTGTCTTATTTCCGATGCAAAAAGAGACCGTAAGAAAATATATAATCGCTGTAAAAAATATTTTATGTTATATAAAATTACAAACGTAAAAACATAGTCTAAAATACACATAAACTGCAAATTTTCTTGTCTTATGACCTATATTTTTATTTTCTTATGTCAAATTTTACGTAGTGAATCAATAGAAATGTAACTATTTGAATTCCAAACGTAATTTAATTATAAAATGATCGTAAGATTACCTCGGGTGAAGAATAACTTATTCTGCACCCTGGGTGATGAATAGTAACACTATATATATATATTGTCATATGATTTCTTATGCTAAAGTAACAATTCATTCACAATTTCAAGTATGAATTAGAAACTTCATTGAAAACTAACAAACTATAATCTCAGTCATTGAAGCAATTGCAATTTATCGTAACATCGGAAAGTCAATATAAGAGCTTTTCAGCAAGTCCACATACTTAACTATCATTTAGTCTTTCACAATTGCTAACACTCACGCAATAGTTATGGGTATGAAGTTTTAATCGGACACACAGAAAGATAGGGGCTTATAGTTTTGCCTCCCAACCTTTTACCTCAAGGGTAATGTCAAGAATAATAGTTCATGAAAACTCACATCTAATTAGCTATAAATATTAGGATCTTTCCAACACACAATTCTTACCAAAGGATAAAATGTAAAAAGGAAAGGTGAAGATCACCATGACTCTTGTATGAAGTATAAGGCAAGAATAAAAGATAGGCCCTTCACGGAGGGAAGCAGAGGTTGTCATGTGCTTTTATGGTTGGATGCAGTCTGTCGCTTTATATTGCAAAAGAACGTTACTTTATATTGTCACTTGTGATATGGACCTTTATTATGCAGTCCATCACTTTTATTTCTTCCACATCACAAGGTCGTATAAAGCTTATTTTCTCCACACTAATAAATCATACATATTTAGAGAGCAATTTTTATTGCTTGCAACAATGACAACTTACTTGAAGGATCTTACTCAATCCATAGGTGGATATGGTGGACTCTCATGGCAAAACTGGGTTTAAAGATATTTGGAAGCACAAGTGGTATCTCTACTTGGTGCAAAGAATTTGGCTAGCATGAGAGGGAAAGGCAAGCTCAACATGTTGGATGATCCATGACAATATAATTTATTTCGGATGTAAGAAAGCATAACCCATTACATTGTCTTTCTTGTCCAACCTCAACTTTTTAGCATGTCATATTTTAATGAGTGCTCACAATCATAAAAGACTAGATCGGGAACGCGCCTTGGCGCGAGGGTGCCGGTCCCGACGTTATAATACATCTACAGTACACTAACTTGCGTTGCGGGTATAATTTCATATAAAAAAACTTGAAAATTGAGACAAACCAATCACTAAACATTTTTTGCGGGTTCACTTGTACATAAATCGGGTCCGCAATTGCCACATTGGACGCCACATTGGTCATAGCCCCATCCACACCCCAGCAATATTTGCAGAAAAGTCCCCTTTTATATATTGAACTAACTGAAACTAAAAGCACTCTATCTGACAGTAGCCTAATTGAACTAAAAGCACCTAACTGAAACCAAAAAGAGAGCTCAACACTTCACGAGCACGAACAGAGCAGAGCATAGCACGGCGACGTTCCATGCCTCCGCGTCATGCGCCCTCGATGGCCTTGTGTCCTCTACTGCCGCAACCTATGCAGCGTATGGCCGGCGGCAACATGCACTCCTCTGCTGCCACAGCCAGTCGCCGATGCAGCATACGACCGACGGTGAAGACGCCGCAAAAAAAATTAACAGCAAGACATCCTATGTTTTAGCATTATCTATTTTTTAGATCACAGAATACAACAAAACTTTCCAACAACAACATTCCCACGAGCACAGAATTCAGGCATAAGTCATAGGAAAATTATGACATAATTCATAGCTAAATTCAGGAGCTGCGGGAAGTGGTTCAGGCAAGATTCAGACCAAACAAAGAATTAAGGTTCAGGCTAAATCTAGAGCAAGTCAAAAGACATGTTTAGATTAGAAACAAACCAACACAGTGCAGGATTTAGAGCATTACAAAATATAAAGTTTATTCACCATGTGTTGGCATCACAATAGTATTACTCCTCTTGAGTGCTTCAACAAAATGTCCTTCTATCATCCAGCCCACGGAATATGCCATTTTGTTCAAACACCGCTGTAAAGAAATTAGAATTTTCCCCTGCAAGTAGAAGTGCACAATTGTTACTTGTCACAAAAAATGCTAACTACTGTTAATGAAAATGCATATTATTTACTGTACAATATTTTACAACAGCACTTCCAAATCTGCACCTAACCATATATCAAGTATTGTTCCTAAACAACTATATTACAGTCCATTCTGAACCTATATCAAACTACACTACACTAATTTCTGAACCTATATCAAACTACAGTACAATATTTTCTGAACCTATATCAAAACTAAAATACAGTATTTTCTGAACGACTGAACCTATATCAAACTACAGGACACATTGATCATAACAGGATAATGCACAGGGGAGCGCACAACGACATCACACATTGATCATAGGCCCAAGCAGGCATATTTACATGGATGAGGTTCATGAGCACATTAGACGATAGACTACAGAGCATGAACGACCTCGGCCGTACTTAATGGGAACCGTGTAACTAAGAAAACTGTGTCTAGCTCAAGTACTACTTTCAACTACCTGTATGGCCAATAGTTGTTAAATCTGACTACCTAATCTACAACAAAAATGTGTACAGTCTGGAAATTCAACCACTTTCAATACAATTTTCTTTAGGTTTTCTTGTTTTTCTTAGGAGACAACAAGTAACACAAGTGAACAAATCGAATCAAAGGGGATTAAGGGCTGCTGCAGTACAAGGAAAGACCGAAAGAGAAGAGAGGAGTAGAGGGGGGGGCAGACCTCCATGGACATGCACATCGCCCCATCTCCCTTGCCCTTCTTCTTCTGGTCCTTCTGGTCCTTGCTCATCCATCCCCTTCCTCTCCTTTTCTCTGCACATGGAATTGACATACTAATTCAGGAATTTTTCAAAGAGGAGAGCAATGAACTTTTTTTGGAGCCAAGTTGATCTTTACGGAAAAGAGGAAACGTATATTACTTTTTTGTTAGTGAGAGAACCCATAGAAAGTGCTAATGGTAGGGTAATGCATATTCAGTTCTAAATAAAATGTATTTGCCTTGTCAAAACTACATACATAAGTTAGAATCACAAGGCTGGAGCATTACTCATGAAATTAAAGAAATCACATGATTTGTCCATGGGCACATGTCCCTTTAACTCCATATATATACACATAGCCAGGGGTGTCCACACACAGTGAGAGAGAGGGTGGTAAAAAATTAGCAGACCTGGATGAACGGTGATCAGGCGGAGTATAGGCAAAGTGGCAGAACGAATCTCCCAGCGTCACCTTGGAAGTCCAGGAGCAGTCAGAGCAATTCCAGCATTTTACTCTGCTAGCACAATCACACTCCTTCCAGAGCTGCCGCGATAAGCAGATTGTCAGGTATGCACGCATATACAAATCATTGACTTTCTATTAAATATAATGGCATACAAAATAATTTGTTTCCTTCCTACACATATCCACATTTCAGATAGGTTCAGATTGGGGCGAGGACAAATTAGAGAACAAAAGATAGAGGAACCTAGGTGTTGATTCACCTTTGTCGCGACAGGTGCTGAGGATTGACTGTCGAAGCCGCTAGTGTAGGCGGTGCCGAGCAGAGAGAGGAGCCAGGGTTTCGGTTTGGGGATCTAGGTCAAAGATTAGCATCTTGATTATATACTTTACTGAACTGAATATATATATGATGGATTTACTTTGGTTTTTCAGCTGTTGTGGTCAAAAGTTCTAAACTTGACTAATATTCTACAAAAATATTTACCGTATGTGATCCAGTGTGTTGTTGTAAATACAAATAAATATACTTTTAATCAATATTTGCACATCCCTAACCTCTACGCTCCAGCCATGATGTACTATGTAATTACAAAGTTCTTAGCTTTCTCATCTTTTAGAATTAGAACATGACACTACTTAGATATATCTCCTTGACACGGAGATCCTAAAAAAAATCAGGCACATAAGCCTAAACAAAATAGTGGTGGTTACCTTGGAAAAAAAGCACTTTGACCCTTGTCTTTCTCCATCAATCAATGATCCAAATTCTACTATGGATGGCCACAGATTGCCCATATATTATAAAATTAGATACTGTAACCATGAATCTCACTCTCGTTCCAAAGTTAAACTAAAGATGAGAGCTAATTATATATGCACAAGCACAAGGCATCCAGAGAATTGATCTAGTTGTTCATAAAGTCAAAACCACTATATATTGATTTGACCAAGCGTGATTCAAATCATACTACCCTTCAACCTCCGTCGTAGGACCTATTGAGATACAATGATATAATGGCAGAACAAAAGGAAAAGAAAACCAAAAAAGTAAAATCGTGGTAAGAGCATCGACTTCATATCCTAATCCACGGAAGCATCATGCATACAAAGTCTGTGCATGATGGAAATGTAGAGACTATATATCTCACCTGCTGACATCCACAGAGTGGAGGTAGAATAAGCTCGCCGGCTAACATCACCACAAGGAGGAGCTCAGGTTGGCCTTGGAACAGCCTGGTGTCACCATGGAAGTCCAGAAGCAGTCCAAGCGGCGTTGTCACTATGACCTTTTACTCTGCAAGCAGTGGATGTCAGTGAGTACACCACAGGTAATCCTAGAACAAAATGTTGCATTGTGCACGAGAAAGACTTGACTATATAGTAAGCTGGTGACCAGGTCAATTATACTGTTCTCAACTTAGAATTAAACGAGTTACAGAGTTCCAACTAAAGGAATCTAGCTATTGAACCTATTTGTAACAAAGCTATATATATGCTGCTGGTGAGCATTGAGAGAGTGCTACTACTACTAAATGGGATTTTTTTAAAATAGAGATCCAAGACACTTCCAAAAAAATTGCAGTTGCACACACTGGAATCTGTTAAACAGTAATTCGCAGATAAAAGCAGTGTCTATCTTGTCTGCCCTGTTCGGCACCTATTGGGCAATCTGCATAACTACAAGGGACATAAATTCTTATCAAACAACAAAAATAGATTTAGTCACTAAAGATGACACGACACGGTGAGAAAATCCCTTATAATTTTCTAACAAGTACATAATTATAATAGCAATGAAACATAGAGATGAAGACTTGCAAGTAAAAAGTATATAGAACAGTACACCATGGATGCTGAAGATCTTCAATTATACTCAGAAAGCAAAACACGTGTTCAAACGAGTGCTGAAAAAACAATCTCACCTTGTTCCAATAGAACATGTAGTGATCCACAAACATAGTTAATGTTCTCTGTATTCATTGGTTCAGATCTCATGGCTCCATAGGATGGTGATGCAAAAGAACACTACTTTTTTGTGAATTTAGTAGCAAACATGCAATGCACAAAAAAGATGAAATGGTTAATAAATGTGCCAATCATTCTGAAGCTAGCTATCATGCAAAGATAGAGAAGGAAGGTGACAACGGGTAAGGAATGCTATCATGGTCTGAAATAAAATTAAAAACCCTTTGGAATCTCAGAAACTATTATCATAGAGATTAGCTAGCTACCATGCAATAATTTTAGAAAACGACAGGTATAAGCAATGTGACACAGAAAAGAAAGACAATCATTGACCATGAAATAAATATATCGGTAACATCTTCCTTATAACATGTCTATTTCTAATGATAAGATATGAACAATAATAACATGTAATGGCGCAATCGTCACCACGATCCACTTCCACACCTCCTCCACACCGCAGAAGGAACACTGGAAGATCAGAATATGATGGCAGCCTGACAAAGCTATAGCCCACCCAAATAGGAGCAAGATTGGTGCCCAACATCAATTGACATGTCAGAGAAAGGCAAAAAAGACTAAAGTGATAGCCCGACTATAGATGCTATAATTATGGATTGAGGAATAACCCGAGTTTTATTGACCCTTGACCCCGACAAAGCGGTAGCAGCAGCAACCACATGACCCTGACAAAGCTCGTCCAGATAGGAGCAATTGACCCTGTCCATAGATCTAGATGTAAGAACACTGCAACCACATGAAGCATAGACCGATAATATCTAATAATCTGTAAATCACACTTGCTATTGTATAATTTTTAAGAGATGCATGTGATCTGATTGAGAAAAACACCTTGTGTGGCCATTCTGCTTGTGTGGCCACCCCGGCTCCTCACTAATGCAAATATTGATTAAACCATAATTGCTATTCAAGATTTGGAAACTTAGATCATGGCACCCTTGCCTCAGTTATTGTTGAAATCATAGGAGCACAGTAAAAAGAAACAATAAATAAAACAACAAATGAACAAAACCACCAACATTCCATGCACAAAGGTGAAAGGACCAACAATCATAGGCCCTACCAGGATGCAGACAAGGAACAAAAGACATATATTTAGACTCCACTAAAAACAAGCAGTGAAGACAGGAAACCACCAACATCCAATGCACAAAGACATAAATACTTTTGGCTTTTACCAGAAAAGACATGACCGATAATCAGAACAAAGGCGAGGCCAAAAATGCATATTGCCATACAATCCTACACCTAGGTATGGAAAGAAGAGGGGAAAGGAGGAGAAGAGGGGTTGATCTGAAGATCCATGGAAGAGGACGTGCGAGGATGCTAATAGATGACGTGCACGCACAGATCGAAGGAGGCGCCTACCGGGGGTTTGACCAGAATGACGAGAATCAGGTAATTGTGGACCAATCTGCATGAAAAAGAAAGCAAAAATCAAAGATTAGCAGCAACCAATGACCAAGAACAGAACAAAATAGACACATACCTATGGATCCCTGGACGTGCTGGAGAGGAGGCAGGGGCTGGCCGTCGTTGCTCCTTTGGCCGCTCTCCATGGTTTGGGTGGCGCCAGATCGAAGGGAGTGGAAGGAGGAGGACGTGAGGGGAGTTGGTCGGGCGGTGGTGGGGAAGGAGGCAGGGGCGGTGGCACTAGGGGCGAGAGGAAGAGGAGAAGGAGGCCGGGCGGCGGCATGGAAGGAGGCAGGGGCGGCGGCGCTAGGGGAGAGAGGAAGAGGAGAGGAGGCGCGCGGGAGGGGAGGGGAACGAGCGAGAGAGGGAGAGGATGCCCTCGGGAGGGGAGAGGAGGAGGCTAGGGTTCACCACGGGAGCCGGCCCTTTTATACCATCTATGAGCGAAATGATGAAAATGCCCCCGGCAGGGCAGGCTATTTACGCGCGGTGGCACGAAACGGGAGTAACTATTCATTCTAGCAGTAACTTTTTTTGATCCGATGGCCGATGTCTTCCACACGGTCGATCCGACGGCCCAAGATCCATCAAGCAACCAGATCCGACGGCCCAGAATCGCTGATCTCTGAGGAGGCTTGTAGGAGCATCCTTCTCTTATCTCTTGATGTCCAAGATAGTATATTTATATGTGAAAACCTCTCTTTCTTTATTACTTCCTATTAATTGCAATGATGACCAAAACTATGGCTGTCAACTCCCAGCAACTTTTATTCATCATACTCTCTATATGTGAAGTCATTACTCTCCATAAGATCCATATGATCTCTCTATTTCTTTTTGTTCTTTCTCTTTTCTTTTATTTTTATTCCCTCCATTTCATGGCAAGATAATCAGGCCCTTAACTCATAACTAATCTTTATTATATATAGCTCACGGACTAGATTACATAGAAGGATCATAAAGCAAAACTCAAACTAGATCATACTAAAACTTTATCTACTAGATCAAGATATTACCAAAAAGATCGAACTAAGAAAAATGGTAAATATAAAAGTGTGATGGTGATACGATACTGGGGCACCTCCCCCAAGCTTGGCAGTTGCCAAGGGGAGTGCCCATACCCATGTGTTTATGTCGCTTTCTTTAGGGGTGGTGATGTGATATTCTTGGTGATGATGCCCCTCAGGATACGATTCTCTTCCTCGAGCTTATTGACTTGCTGCTTGAGGTCCATTATTTCCTTACGGAGCTTGCCCGTGACGGCTCAAGCTCGTTTCACCCAAGGATGTTGCATAGCTGTGGGAGAACAAGTAACACTCTTTTTCATATTCTCATAAGAAAGAAATCTAACGTTGGAAGGGATGAACGAGTTTGGAATAGCTGAGCTCTGTAGTTCCCCCATCGTGAATCCGGCTCGGAAATGAGAAGTAACTTCTTGGTCCTCCTCCATGGCATCTATCCTTTTTAAGTCGGCCTCCATCTCTTTCTCATTTGATGGCCCAAAGTGGTCAGCATCGCTGTTTGCTCTTGGCCCCGGTATCGGATGAGACACCCGACTCTCCCCGACTGACTCTTGAGAAGACATCTTGCTCTAGATCTACAGCAGAAATAGCTCAAAACAAAAATAGAGGATATTTGCATGGTATGGTGGTCAAAACCTTCGGGAGGTTATATAATGAATTTTTACCGACCGAAAGAAGTATCGTACAAGAAAACGGAGTTTGGAGAGCACACGAAGTGCCCACGAGGCAGGGGGCGCGCCCTCCACCCTCATGGATGCCTTGTGTCCTTCCCAGACTACTTCTTATTTTTCTATTTTCTTAAATATTCCAAAACGGAGAAAAATTGCTATTAGAACTGTTTTGGAGTTGGTTTACTTACCGTACCACATACCTCTTCCTTTTCGGAGTCTGAAACGTTTTGGAAAGTGTCCCTTATATATTCCTCCGGGGTTACGGTTTCAATAACATTAGTTTCAACATTTATTGGATTACCTGAGATATAATGTTTGATTCTTTGACCGTTCACCACCCTCGGATTTGTGCCTTCGAAGTTGTTGATTTTTATGGCACGGGAACGATAGACCTCCTAGATGACGTGAGGACCTTCCCATTTAGAGAGGAGTTTTTGTGCAAAAAATCTTAAACGAGAGTTGTATAACAATACATAATCACCTACATTAAACTCATGTTTTGGTACTTTTGTCATGCCATCTTTTAAATTTTTCTTTAAATAGCTTGGCATTCTCATAGGCCTGGGTTCTCCATTCATCAAGTGAGCTAATGTCAAAAATCTTCTTCTCACCGGCAAGTTTGAAATCATAATTGAGCTCTTTAATGGCCCAATATGCCTTATGTTCTAGTTCGAGAGGTAAGTGGCAAGCTTTACCATAAACCATTTTATACGGAGACATACCCATAGGGTTTTTATATGCAGTTCTATAAGCCCATAGTGCATCATCAAGTTTCTTGGACCAATTCTTTCTAGATCTATTAACAGTCTTTTGCAAAATTAATTTAAGCTCTCTATTACTCAGTTCTACTTGACCACTAGGCTATGGATCATATGGAGATGCAATTCTATGATTAACATCATACTTAGCAAGCATTTTATGAAAAGCACCATGAATAAAGTGTGAACCACCATCAATCATTAAGTATCTAGGGACTCCAAACCTCGGAAAAATAACTTCTTTAAGCATCTTAATAGAGGTGTTATGATCAGCACTACTAGTTGGAATAGCTTCTACCCACTTAGTAACGTAATCAACAAATATGTGTATACCCATTAGAGGAAGGAAGCAGTCCCATATAATCAAAGCCCCAAACATCAAATGGTTCAATAACAAGTGAATAATTCATAGGAATTTCTTGATGTATACTAATATTACCAATTCTTTGACATTCATCACAGGACAAGACAAACTTATGGGCATCCTTGAAGAGAGTAGGCCAATAAAAACCGGATTGCAATACCTTATGTGCAGTTCTATCTCCAGGATGGTCTCCTCCATAAGCTTCGGAGTGACACTTGAGTAGGATCTGTTCTTGTTCATGCTCAGGTACACAACGTCTAATAACCCCATCTACTCCTTCTATATAAAGGTGTGGGTCATCCCAGAAGTAATATCTTAAATCATTGGAAAACTTTTTCTTTTGTTGGTATGTGAAACTAGATGGTATAAATTTAGCAACAATGTAATTAGCATAATCAGCATACCATGGAGTAGTACGAGAAGCATTTATGACAGCTAATTGTTCATCAGGAAAGCTATCATCAATAGGTAGTGGGTCATCAAGAACATTCTCTAACCTAGACAAGTTGTCTGCAACGGGGTTCTCAGCTCCCTTTCTATCAATAATATGCAAATCAAATTCTTGTAGCAAGAGAACCCATCCAATAAGCCTAGGTTTAGCATCTTTCTTTTCCATAAGATATTTAATAGCAGCATGATCAGTGTGAACAGTTACTTTAGAATCAAAAATATAAGGTCTGAACTTATCACAAGCAAATACAATTGCTAAAAATTCTTTTTTAGTAGTAGCATAATTTCTTTGGGCACTGTCTAGAGTTTTATTAGCATATTGGATAACATTTAATTTCTTATCAACTCTTTGTCCTAGAACAGCACCTACAACATAGTCACTAGCATCACACATAATTTCAAAGGGTAAATTCTAATCAGGAGGCTGAACAATAGGTGCAGAAATCAAAGCTTTCTCAAGTATTTAAAATGCCTCTACACAATCATCATCAAAGACAAAAGAAACATCTTTTTGCAAGAGATTAGTCAGAGGCCTGGAAATTTTTGAGAAGTCTTTAATGAACCTCCTATAAAAACCAGCATGACCAAGGAAACTTCTTATACCTTTAGTGTCCTTAGGACACGGCATCTTTTCAATAGCATCAACTTTAGCTTTATCAACTTCAATATCTCTTTCATAAATCTTATGCCCCAAGACAATACCTTCACTAACCATAAAGTGGCACTTCTCCCAATTTAAGACAATATTAGTTTCTTCACATCTCAGCAAAACTCGATCAAGGTTGCTTAAGCAATCATCAAAAGAAGATCCATACATGGAGAAATCATCCATGAAAACCTCAACAATCTTTTCACAAAAGTCAGAGAATATAGCAGTCATACTCTTTAAAAGGTAGTAGGTGCATTGCATAAACCAAAAGGCATACGTCTATAAGCAAAGGTACCGAAAGGGTAAGTAAAAGTTGTCTTTTCTTGATCCTCTTTTGACACAGGTATTTGAGAGAAACCAGAGTAACCATCTAGAAAGCAAAATGTGTATGTTTGGATAATCTTTCTAGCATTTGATCAATAAAAGGTAAAGGGTAATGATCCTTTTTAGTAGCTTTATTTAATTTGCGAAAATCAATTACCATTCTATAACCTGTAACAATTCTTTGTGGGATCAATTCATCTTTATCATTAGGAACAACAGTAATACCTCCCTTCTTAGGGACACAATGGACAGGACTTACCCACTGACTATTAGCAACGGGATAAATTATACCTGCCTCCAGAAGCGTTAGTATTTCTTTTCTTACCACTTCTTTCATCTTAGGATTTAACCGTCGTTGGTGATCAACAACCGGTTTCGCGTCTTTCTCCAATTTTATTTTGTGCTGGCATAGAGTGGGACTAATGCCCTTAAGATCATCAAGAGTATATCCAATAGCAGCATGGTGCTTCTTCAGAGTTTTCAATAATTTCTTTTCTTCATGCTCTGAAAGGTTAGCACTAATAATAACAGGATATATCTTTTTCTCATCAAGATAAGCATATTTTAGAGTAGCAGGTAATGGTTTAAGCTCAAACATGGGATCACCCTTGGGTGGAGGAGGATCCCCTAGGATTTCAACAGGCAAGTTGTGTTTCAAACTAGGTCCCTGTTTAAAGAATACTTCATCTATTTCCCTTCTTTCATTCATAAACATATCATTTTCATGGTCGAGCAAATATTGTTCTAAAGGATCATTAGGATGCACGACAATAGAAGCAAGACCAATAATTTCAACTTTACTAGGCAATTCTTTATCATGGGGTTGTCTACGAAATTTAGCAAAATTAAACTCATGAGACATATCCCCCAAACCAATAGTAACAACATCCTTTTTGCAATCTATCCTAGCATTAACAGTATTCAAGAAGGGTCTACCAAATATAATGGGACAAAAGTTATCTTGTGGGGAACCAAGAACAAGAAAATTAGCAGGATATTTAACTTTTCCACACAAGACTTCAACATCTCTAACAATCCCAACTGGTGAAACAGTGTCTCTATTGGCAAGCTTAATTGTAACATCAATTTCCTCTATCTCAGCAAGTGCAATATCATGCATAATTTATTTATATAAGGAATGAGGTATTGCACTTGCACTAGCACCCATATCACATAAGCCATGATAGCAATGATCTCCTATTTTAACAGAAATAACAGGCATGCCTACAACAGGTCTATGTTTATTTTTAGTATCGGGTCTAGCAATTCTAGCAGCTTCATCACAGAAGTAAATAACATGCCCATCAATATTATCGGCCAAGAGATCTTTAACCATAGCAATACTAGGTTCAACTTTAATTTGCTCAGAGGGTGTAGGTGTTCTAGTATTACTCTTACGAACCACAGTTGAAGCTTTAGCATGATCCTTTATTCTAACAGGGAAAGGTGGTTTCTCAATATAAGCGGTAGGAACAACAGGATCAACATTATAAGTGATAGTCTTTTATTCAACTTTAATAGGTGCAACTACTTTTAATTCAATGGGAGGATTATATTTAAACCACTTCTCCTTAGGGAGATCAACATGAGTAGCAAAGGATTCACAGAAAGAAGCTACTATCTCAGAGTCAAGTCCATATTTAGTGCTAAATTCACGAAAGGCATCGGTATCCATAAAAGATTTAACACAATCAAACTTTGGGGTTATACCTGACTCCTTACCTTCGTCGAGATCCCAATCTTCAGAGTTGTGTTTAATTCTCTCCAATAAATCCCATTTGAATTCAATAGTCTTCATCATAAAAGAACCAGTACAAGAAGTATCGAGCATGGAGCGATTATTGAGATAAAGCCGAGCATAAAATTTTTGAATAATAATTTCTCTTGAGAGCTCATGATTGGGCCATGAATATAACATTGACTTAAGCCTCCCCCAATCTTGAGCGATGCTTTCTCCTTCGCGAGGCCAAAAATTATATATATAATTACAATCACGATGAACAAGATGCATAGGATAAAACTTCTGATGAAATTCTAATTTCAATCGGTTGTAGTTCCATGATCCCATATCATCACATAGCCTAAACCATGTTGATGCCTTTCCCTTCAAATATAAAGGGAAGAACTTCTTCTTGATAACATCCTCGGGCATACCTGCAAGCTTAAATAATCCACAAACTGCATCCACATAGATTAGGTGCAAATCGGGATGTAATGTTCCATCACTTGTGAAAGGATTAGCTAGCAGTTTCTCTATCATACACGAATGAATTTCAAAGTAAACATTTTCAGTAGGTTCATTAGGTTGAGGAGAAACTCTTTGCTCTACTGGTCGGGATGAAGATACCCCGAACAAGCCCCTCAAAGGATTATGTTCCATAGTAACAAGTGACAGTAAATTTCAGCACACTCTATAAATTTTTCCTTACCAAACTCCACCCATCAAAGGCGCTTCACTCCCCGGCAACGGCGCCAGAAAAGAGTCTTGATGACCCACAAGTGTAGGGGATCTATCGTAGTCCTTTTGATAAGTAAGAGTGTCGAACCCAACAAGGAGCAGAAGGAAATGATAAGCAGTTTTCAGTAAGGTATTCTCTGCAAGCACTGAAATTATCGGTAACAGTTAGTTTTGTGATAAGGTAATTTGTAACGGGTAACAAGTAATAAAAGTAAATATGGTGCAGCAAGATGGCCCAATCCTTTTTGTAGCAAAGGACAAGCCTGGACACACTCTTATATAAAGGAAAGCGCTCCCGAGGACACATGGGAATTATCGTCAAGCTAGTTTTCATCACGCTCATATGATTCGCGTTCGGTACTTTGATAATTTGATATGTGGGTGGACCGGTGCTTGGGTACTGCCCTTCCTTGGACAAGCATCCCACTTATGATTAACCCCTCTTGCAAGCATCCGCAACTACAAAAGAAGTATTAAGGTAAACCTAACCATAGCATGAAACATATGGATCCAAATCAGCCCCTTATGAAGCAACACATAAACTAGGGTTTAAGCTTCTGTCACTCTAGCAACCCATCATCTACTTATTACTTCCCAATGCCTTCCCCTAGGCCCAAACAATGGTGCGGTGTCATGTAGTTGACGTTCACATGACACCACTAGAGGAAAGACAACATACATCTCATCAAAATATCGAACGAATACCAAATTCACATGACTACTTATAGCAAGACTTCTCCCATGTCCTCAGGAACAAATGTAACTACTCACAAATCATATTCATGTTCATATTTAGAGGGGTATTAATATGCATAAAGGATCTGAACATATGATCTTCCACCAAGTAAACCAACTAACATCAATTACAAGGAGTAATCAACACTACTAGCAACCCACAGGTACCAATATGAGGTTTTGAGACAAAGATTGGATACAAGGGATGAACTAGGGTTTGAGATGAGATGGTGCTGGTGAAGATGTTGTTGGAGATTGAACCCCTCCCGATGAGAGGATCGATGGTGATGATGATGGTGATGATTTCCCCCTCCCGAGGGTTGTTTCCCCGGCAGAACAGCTCCGCCGGAGCCTTAGATTGGTTCCGCCTCATGGCGGCGGAGTTTCGCCCCGTGAGCTTGCTTATTATTTTTTCTCGGACGAAAGACTTCATATAGCAGAAGATGGGCACCGAAGGCCTGCCAGGGGGCCCACGAGGCAGGGGGCGCGCCCCCACCCTCGTGGATGGTGGATGGCCCCCCTCTGGTGCTTCCTTCGCCCAATATTTTATATATATTCTGAAACCGACTTCCGTGAAGTTTCAGGAGTTTTGGAGTTGTGCAGAATAGATCTCTAATATTTGCTCCTTTTCCAGCCCAGAATTCCAGCTGCCGGCATTCTCCCTCTTCATGTAAACCTTGTAAAATGAGAGAGAATAGGCATAAGTATTGTGACATAATGTGTAATAACAACCCATAATGCAATAAACATCGATATAAAAGCATGGTGCAAAATGGACGTGTCACCTATCTCGTGGATATGATGCTCATCTGTGAGGAGGCGCGTCGTGCTCAGACGTAACCACTTGATGTCTCACATATCATGTGGTGTGAGCTACGTTTGCGGTGTTCAACCGTAAGGTACCCATATATGGTCCTTACCTGTTTCACTTGATCTCGAAGACTTGGGAGAAGCTCTATCCCAATGATGAGTTTGATCCCCCCCCGACTGGATCCGTCACGAGCCCATCAAGCTTCGCATCAAGCCTTAGTGGGATAACACCACTACCCGTGCTGAGGGAGAGGCTGCTCAGATGGACGTGGATGAGGATGAGATTGAGGAGGAGGAAGCGGATGAGGACATCTCTGCTGGGTATACTCCTCCCTCTACTGAGCCCTCATGGGCTAAGAAGCTGAAGGCCAAGATGAAGGCATTGTTATGTATGCAAGCCAAGGGGCAGTACAGTACCCATGTTGCTTCCAAGGAGAGTCGTCGCCGCGCCAAGAGGATCTTGAGGACGTTTGGCGAGGAGATATCCAGCGGGTCCGAGAAGCACATCACGCTAGAGGCCGAATGGATGGCGAAGTAGGGCTACCAGTGGACTGAGTCTGAGGAGGAGACCATCCCCACTGCCAAGACCGACGAGGAGCGTGATGAGTGATTGCTCCAGCTTGAGCTACCACCTGTGTCGTAGGGGTCCTCTCTGCCTTTTTGGTGTCTCGATGCCAAAGGAGGAGAGAGTGTAGGATTTGCAAGTCTTGTGTAGTGTCGTGTGTTGTCTCGCTTTGTTGCTTTGCTTTCATTCTGTTGAACCTCGTTTGCTTTGGTTTGCTTGTGAGTCGTATTTCCTCTTCATATGGTATAAGACATATGCACTCTAGCGTATCTTATTGTCTTTCTTGCCTAGTAGCCCGTGAGCTTATGCTATCTTGCCAGTTACTTTATGCTCCTGTCTATTATCTTCCCTCCTTGCTTAATATTAGTTATTTTATTGCAAGATATGTCTCGTCTATAAAATATAGGGGGAGTGTTGATCCTAGTATGTGTGCCGTGCAGTCCAAAGCACTTCTCTAGTGTGCACACATCTAGGGGGAACCCATCTATATTTTATAGATGTAGGGTTTGCCTATGCTTCATTTTATATCCCTATGTGCAAATCTCGTATTGTCATCAATCCACCAAAAAGGGGGAGATTGTAAGGGCATATTTATCCCTTAGTAGTTTTGGTGATTGATGACAATGCTTTTGTGGACTAATCGTGTGCATTGAGCATTTCAGATATATCATGCCTAAGCACAAGACGATTTGGTGCCCCTCGAAGATTATTGAAGACGGCATTTCTCTACGTTTTGTTTCGGTGGATTTGAGTCGTAGGAAAGCCGTACTATTAAGAGGGGGTCCGCATTGGAAAGGTTTGGGTGGAATCATCACGTACACGTCTGTTCCTTTCAGCACCACCTTTCCTTTGGATCTTTGGAGCATCCTCTGTTTCTCCGTATCTCTGCAAAAGGAAGGACTCCTAGTGTTGCTGAACTGGGGCATGCGGTAGTACTGCTCCTCAGAGCGGTAGTACCGCAGGCCCCTGCGGTAGTACTGTTGAGGAACATAGTAATTTCAAAAAAAATCCTACGCACACGCAGGATCATGGTAATGCACAACAACGAGAGGGGAGAGTGTCTTCCACGTACCCTCGTAGACCGTTAAGCGGAAGCGTTATGACAACGCGGTTGATGTAGTCGTACGTCTTCACGATCGACCAATCCTCAGCACCGAACATATGGCACCTCCGCGTTCAGCACACGTTCATCTAGGTGACGTCCCACGAACTCACGATCCAGTAGAGCTCGGGGAAGAGTTTCATCAGCACGACGGCGTGGTGACGATGTTGATGAAGCTACCGCAGCAGGGCTTCGCCTAAACACCGCTACAGTATGACCGAGGTGGATTATGGTGGAGGGGGGCACCACACACGGCTGGAGAGATCTCAATGATCAACTTATGTGTCTAGAGGTGCCCCCCTGCCCCCGTATATAAAGGATCAAGCGGGGAGAGGCGGTCGTCCAGGAGGAGGCGCGTCCAGGAGGAGTCCTACTCCCACCGGGAGTAGGACTCCCTCCTTTCCTAGTTGGAATATGAGAAGGGGGAAGGAGGAGGGAGAGAGGAAGGAAAGGGGGGCGCCACCCCCCTCCTTTTCCAATTCGGAGTAGAGGGAGAGGGGGCGCGCGGCCTGCCTTGCCAGCCCCTCCTCTCTTCCAATAAGGCCCATCATGGCCCATTAAACCCCGGGGGGGTTTCGGTAATCCCCGGTACTCCGGTAAAATCCTAATTTCACCCGGAACACTTCCGATATCCAAATATAGGCTTTCAATATATAAATCTTTATGTCTCGACCATTTAGAGACTCCTCGTCATGTCCGTGATCAAATCCGGGACTCCGAACTACTTTCGGTACATCAAACATATAAACTCATAAAACTGATCATCACAGAACTTTAAGCGTGCGAACCCTATGGGTTCGAGAACTATGTAGACATGACTGAGACACGTCTTCGGTCAATAGCCAATAGCGGAACCTGGATGCTCATATTGGTTCCTACATATTCTACGAAGATTTTTATCGGTCAAACCACACAACACTATATGTTGTTCTCTTTGTCATCGGTATGTTACTTGCCCGAGATTCGATCGTCGGTATCCAATACCTAGTTCAATCTCGTTACTGGCAAGTCTCTTTACTCGTTCCGTAATACATCATCCTGTAACTAACTCATTAGTTATCATGCTTTCAAGGCTTATAGTGATGTGTATTATGAGAGGGCCCAGAGATACCTCTCCGACAATCGGAGGGACAAATCCTAATCTTGATCTATGTCAACTCAACAAGTACCATCGGAAACACCTCTAGAGCACCTTTATGATCACCCAGTTACGTTGTGACGTTTGGTAGCACACAAAGTGTTCCTCCTGTATTCGGGAGTTGCATAATCTCATAGTCATAAGAACATGTATAAGTCATGAAGAAAGCAATAGCAGTAAACAAACGATCAAGTGCTAAGCTAACGGAATGGGTCAAGTCAATCACATCATTCTCCTAATGATGTGATCCGATTGATCAAATAACAACTCATGTCAATGGTTAGGAAATTTAACCATCTTTGATCAATGACCTAATCAAGTAGAGGCATACTAGTGAAACTATGTTTGTCTATGTATTCACACATGTATTATGTTTGCGGTTAATACAATTCTAGCATGAATAATAAACATTTATCATGAAATAAGGAAATAAATAATAACTTTATTATTGCCTCTAGGGCATATTTCCTTCAGTCTCCCACTTGCACTAGATTCAATAATCTAGATTACACAGTAATGATTTTAACACCCATGGAGCCTTGGTGTTGATCATGTTTTGCTCGTGGAAGAGGCTTAGTCAACGAGTCTGCAACATTCAGATCCGTATGTATCTTGCAAATCTCTATGTCTCCCACCTGGACTTGATCCCAGATGGAGTTGAAGCGTCTCTTGATGTGCTTGGTTCTCTTGTGAAATCTGGATTCCTTTGCAAAGGCAATTGCACCAGTATTGTCACAAAAGATTTTCATTGGATCCGATGCACTAGGTATGGCACCTAGATCGGATATGTACTCCTTCATCCAGACTCCTTCATTCACTGCTTCCGAAGCAGCAATATACTCCGCTTCACATGTAGATCCCGCCACGACGCTTTGTTTGGAACTGCTCCAACTGACAGCTCCACCGTTTAATATAAACACGTATCCGGTTTGCGATTTAGAATCGTCCAGATCAGTGTCAAAGCTTGCATCAATGTAACCATTTACGATGAGCTCTTTGTCACCTTCATAAATGAGAAACATATCCTTGATCCTTTTCAGGAACTTCAAGATGTTCTTGACCGCTGTCTAGTGATCCACTCCTGGATTACTTTGGTACCTCCCTGCTAGGCTAATAGCAAGGCACACATCAGGTCTGGTACACAGCATTGCATACATGATAGAGCCTATGGCTGAAGCATAGCGAACACTTTTCATTTTCTCTCTATCTTCTGCAGTGGTCGGACATTGAGTCTTGCTCAACTTCACACCTTGTAACACAGGCAAGAACCATTTCTTAGCTTGATCCATTTTGAACTTCTTCAAAACATTATCAAGGTATGTGCTTTGTGAAAGTCCAATTAAGCGTCTTGATCTATCTCTATAGATCTTGATGCCCAATATATAAGCAGCTTCACCGAGGTCTTTCATTGAAAAACTTTTATTCAAGTATCCTTTTATACTATCCAGAAATTCTATATCTCTCCATAATAATAAAGCACGGATTGAGTCTCCAGGTTCACCGTCATGACATTTTTGCAAAACACTCCCTCAAGTTTCTGGTAATTAACCCGCGCTCCAGATTTAAGTTAGTAGTAATAAGTAAAAAAACGATTCGTTCTCACCCGAACGGACGGACGCAACGCCCGGTCTCCGCCTGCCTCAATCCCGACTCCAGGCCGTCGTCCCCAACACACCATGAGGACGAAGATGGCGGCGACGCTGGTCCGGGCCTCCGGGGGGATCGGACCTCCTACGCCTGCCCGATCCTCCTACTTCTCCTCGCACTGCTCCTTGCTGTCCCCGCTCGCGGCCATCTCCAACGCCTCCTCCCACGCCTACGCCTTCGCGGGTCGTCAGCCGGTGCCCGCCCCGGATCCCACCTTCTTCGACGATGTCATCGACGCCATCGTCGACAAGTACGGCTGGGACCCCGACGTAGAGGTCCGGGTTTGGCCGCTCGACGCCGAGGGCGCGCTCGTCGACGCCGTGCAGTGCTACGAGTTCCCCGCCCGCGTGGGGCCCCGCGGTCGCGCTGGCGCGGGCCTCCGACGGGGCCGTCGATTGGAGCCGCCCCGACGCCCCCGCGGTGGAGGAGGTGGTCGGGCCTGACGGGGTCAACTTCGTGACCGGCGATGGCGACCTGGCGTTCGGCTCCGGCGTTAGGGTCCGTGACATGGTAGGGCCGTTCGAGCTGGTGGTCTGCGATGGCGCTGGCAGGGGCCGCGCAGAGCTCCAGTTGCCGTCGGTGAGTGCTGTTTGACTTTTATCTTTGTTGCTTTAGTTTTTTTGCTTCTGCTTGCTTGCTTGCTATGCTCTTGAAGTTGTGTGGCCTGTAAGATGAAGCAGTTACTACAATTGGTGAATGGTCTAGCTGCTGCTTATCCCTTTTCTGTTTCTGACTTTGAATTGATTGCGTTTGTTGTAGTGTCTGCACCACCGCCCGTTGATTAGAATGCATGTTCCGGCAGTCCACGCATCGATCACTGGCAAATTAAAAAGGCATGAACGCACTAAACAGAAATTCTGTGTAGATGATTCTTGTATATGGCAGTGGCACACGCGCTGGTTGATGAAGCCGCTGGGCCGGAAGGCCCTCTCATTGCCATGCTAATGAGTATCACTACGAACATGGCCCCCACCTCAATGCCTCCCTGTCGGCGGTGAGGTCTAGCCGGATCTGTACAACCCGCAATATTAGTAAAGAAAAAGAATAGCTTGATTGTTCTATGACTCTGTCGTGGATAGGTAATTTGCATCAGAGGTCTATAGGATCTCCGCCATTAGTTTCCCATTAGAAAATTGAGTTACTAAATTAAGGAAGATGTCCAAAGAGAGGTAATCGTTGGCATGATATGCATCAGAAGATCCTCATCACTGAAGTAGTACTCCACCAGTCCACCTACAGTTTTGGAACATATAAATACGGCATCAAAGTGCTACCTGGCACCAAATAAAGAGTTCAGGTCAGGGTGTTATACTGCAGCTAAGTAGTATAGTATGAATTTCTAACTTTGAGGAGGATTTCAGTGTTTCTAAAGAAAGGGACAAGGATCAGGGCTATAAGATTGTTGAAAGACTCAGAGACATGTACCATGAATTGGGTATAGTATGTTTTCTACCCGTCTTTTCCTTATATTGACTAAACCTTAGTAAATAACTATTTCCAGTTTTCTCATGTAAACTGAACTGCTGCTTGTTTAAATTTCAGTTCCGCAAGCTGCGGCACACATGGTCTGCCTCCGTGTCGTCCTACCTGCTTCAGGGCCCTCTACTTCTTCCCCCAAGATTGCCATTATGATTAACAAATCCGACGAGAGCAATTTAATTGGTGACACATCATATTTATTCTGCAACTGCATGTGAATTCTCATCTTGCGCCTACCTCTTTTGCTTACCAGGTTGCAAAATTTCATTAACTTATTTGTCGAAGTATCCTGCAAAATCATTTCTCTTATGGGAATTAGCCTATTGTATTGATCTAACAAGGTCCACTTCAACCTACGTCACAATTATGCAGTGAAGATGGAGAGCTTTAGGCAAAAAAAGAAAGAAAAAAAACTAGCACGTGATCTATGGAGAATAATTTTGACAGCAACTCCAACTGTAAGATTCCTGAAGTTATTTCTATGAAAGTTTGTAAGTTTTCTTGATATCTATGTACACTGACATATATCGCAATTAATGTTGGCAGATGCAATGGAGTACACTTGATGCGATCAATTCTGGTGTGTGTGTGTGATGCAATGACGTAAGAATAACGACAGAAAAATATGCCTGAGGAGTATGGGTATGTAGTAACATTTCTCTGTTATTTTCGGAACAACTTGGAATATCTTATTGGTAGTTTATATACAAAGTCATTTTGATAATTATCATGCTGCAAACCTACATAGTTTTCTATATTAATCATGTCATGCTAAAATATAAAAGTTATAGCTTCAATAAATTGATAAAATACAGATTTGGGCTTTACATATTTATTGAATATATATTTACATATGAATACGTCGTTACGGTCGGACTCCAGCGAGCAGCAGTGGTTGTTATACCCCACCAGGTAACTTGCTACTGTTGGTGAAACTCTCTTGTGCAGAAACGCTGATCTTGAAATCTTGATCCTACTTATAGGCCGTATTGCAAGCAATGTACTCATGTTTTACTGAACATGTAGGTAACATGAAATTTTGATCTTCTCCCATCACTGAAAGTTGTGTTTTAAACTTGCAAAAGCATTGCTAAGCCTATTCAATCATTTCTATTTTACCCTAGATTTCACTCCATACCATAATTGAGATACAAATGGGTGTTACTGATGTCGAGGAGAAGAGTTAGAAGCTCTTGGATTGAGAGTCTGAGATTTATATAGGTTCAGTAGAACAAAAAGTTTCGGATTCACTACTCCAGATACAACGATGCGGTATATATAGTTAACTTCGTACTTTATATTACCAATTTTTCTTCCTCCAAGAGTTCTTCGGATATAATCTACACCTGAAACAATAAATTATTAAAAGCAAGGAAAAGTAACAAGTTCTGCAAATTAGTTTCATCAGGAGAGAACTGGCTGAAATGAAGCTAATACCGATGTACTGAATATCCTGCAGTGGTTAGTATACTAAAGAGTAAAACTGCATGTTTTTGTCATATCTGAAACCCTTTTCTGCTCCATACTTTACGTAAACAATGCCTGTGCATTGGCATAAGAATCATAGATTGAAAAATCATCATCCATTGTCATTCGTCACCCTGGCAATGATGCATTTGCTATTCAGAAGACTTCTTGTCCGGTTTAGTGTGTGATTTGTTACTATGATAAGGAAACATTTCCTCAACCCATCTTTCACTACACACACAGGTTGCACAGAGGAGTATAAGGATTTCTTCATCGGGCCAGTCCACGTGGAAGATGTCGCGTTAGCCCATATCACGCTGTTTGAAAACCCGGCTGCATCCGGGAGGCACCTCTGTGTGGAGCCCATATGTCACTTGAGCGATTTCGCGTCCCAAGTCGCGGAGCTCTACCCCGACTACGAAGTCCCGAAGTAAGCAACACACACTGAACACATACTTCACATGTTTGGAGAACAATAATTTCATAACAAACGACGACATGAATGGACTGTTGTCACGGTGCTAATCTCTTTGCGTTTGATCGGTTTGGTCGGCAGATTACCTGAGGACACGCAGCCTGGGCTGGTGAGGGTGGAGGCGGTGCCGAAGAAGCTGATGGCACTGGGCCTGCATTTCACTCCTTTGGAAAAGATCATCAAGGATGCGGTGGAGAGCCTTCGGAGAAGAGGATGCATCGCCTGATGGCTGGATTATTAGCTGTACCATATTCCTTCCCTTCTGTTGTAGGGTCATGATCAACCCTTGCTCCAGAGATATGTTGTGCCCAGCCCAGTGCTAGACCTTATAGTTGCCTGTATGATTGTGCAATAACGGCTGGTTGATCTACTGGTACACCTGTCTGTTCTTGCTAGATACTTGCGGCTCTTAAATTGTTCATTGCCATTCTTCACTTTTTTGTTATCTTTGATGTCCTTTCTCAATCCATTGGACATCATCAGGTACTTATCCCGTCGCAACGTTGGACACCTTACTATCTTTACAAATGATAGGCGGTACAAAATCAAGAAATGCTTTGAACCTTTGCAACTTCATTTTACAAGATGAAAGTATGCTAATTTTAATTTGTCATAGGGGAATCTTCCCAACCAAACAGCCAACTATCTGTAAAAACTCCCAAAATATACCCTAAAAAGACTATCTGTAAAAAACTTAACACAACAAATATAGTTTAAAAATGTTCATGCTATTTTTCAACAAAATATGTTTGCACTTTTTTTAAAAAGCTTAAAAATTTCCAAAAAATATTCCATTTTTAAGAAAAAATATTTCCACTTAAAAATGTACAACAAAACATTCTTTTCGAAAAGCATCTGATAGAAAAATGTTCTTTTTAGAGAAATATTCCAATTTCATAAAAGCGTTAACTATTCTTAAAAAAAAGTGTTCCATTTGTATGCAAACGTTAAATTTTATTAAAAATAAGAAAAATTCCATGTTTAACCTTATCATAGATGTTTATTAAAATTGAATATAAGAAATGGTGCACAATGGCAAATGAAAGCAGGTTGTGCCCTTTTTTCCGCCCGGTGCAACGCACGGGCATTTGTACTAGTCATTTCCAATCAGCAATATGTCATCCACATATAATATTAGAAATGCTACAGAGCTCCCACTCACTTTTTTTATAAATACAGACTTCTCCAAAAGTCTATATAAAACCATATGCTTTGATCACACTATCAAAACGTTTATTCCAACTCCGAGAGGCTTGCACCAGTCCATAAATGGATCGCTGGAGCTTGCACACTTTGTTAGCTCCCTTTGGATCAATAAAACCTTCAGGTTGCATCACATACAACTCTTCTTCCAGAAATCCATTCAGGAATGCAGTCTTTACATCCATTTGCCATATTTCATAATCATAAAACGCGACAATTGCTAACATGATTCGGACGGACTTAAGCATCGCTACGGGTGAGAAGGTCTCACCGTAGTCAACTCCTTGAACTTGTCGAAAACCTTTTGCAACAAGTCGAGCTTTGTAGACAGTAACATTACCATCAGCGTCTCTCTTCTTGAATATCCATTTATTCTCGATGGCTTGCCGATCATCGGGCAAGTCAACCAAAGTCCACACTTTGTTCCCATACATGGATCCCATTTCAGATTTCATGGCTTCAAGCCATTTTGCGGAATCTGGGCTATCATCGCTTCCTCATAGTTCGTAGGTTCGTCATGGTCAAGTAACATGACCTCCAGAACTAGATTACCGTACCACTCTGGTGCGGATCTTGCTCTAGTTGACCTACGAGGTTCGGTAGCAACTTGATCTGAAGTTACATGATCATCATCATTAGATTCCTCACTAATTGGTGTAGGAGTCACAGAAACAGATTTCTGTGATGAACTACTTTCAAATAAGGGAGCAAGTACGGTTACCTCATCAAGTTCTACTTTCCTCCCACTCACTTCTTTCGAGAGAAACTCCTTTTCTAGAAAGGATCCATTCTTAGCAACGAATTGTTGGGGAACGTTGCAGAAAACAAAAATTTTCCTACTCGTTTCACCAAGATCCATCTAGGAGTTCATCTAGCAACGAGCCATCGGATGCATCTACATACCTTTGTAGATCGCGTGCGGAAGCGTTCAAAGAACGGTGATGATGTAGTCGTACACGACGTGATCCAAATCACCGATGACCAAGCGCCGAACGGACGGCACCTCCGCGTTCAACACACGTACGGGACGGGAGACGTCTCCTCCTACTTGATCCAGCAAGGAGGAAGGAGAAGTTGATGAAGATCCAGCAGCACGACGGCGTGGTGGTGGATGCAGGGCGTCACAGTAGCAGGGCTTCGCCTATACTACGAGGAAGAGACGTAACGGGGAGAGAGGGAGGCGCCAAGGCTGAGGTATGAAGTCCCTCCCTCTCCTCAATCTATATATAGGGGTGCCAAGGGGGGGGGGCGCCGGCCCTAGTAGATGGATCTACTAGGGGGGGCGGCGGCCAAGGGTGGGGGGCTTGCCTCCCAAGCAAGGGGGCGCCCCCTCTAGGGTTTCCCCCCCAACCCTAGGCGCATGGGCCCTTGGGGGGTGGCGCCCCAGCCCACTATGGGCTGGGTTCCCTCCCACTTCAGCCCATGGGGCCCCCCGGGATAGGTGGCCCCACCCGGTGGACCCCCGGGACCCTTCCGGTGGTCCCGGTACAATACCGGTGACCCCGAAACTTGTCCCGATGGCCGAAATGCACTTCCTATATATAATTCTTTACCTCCGGACCATTCCGGAACTCCTCATGACGTCCGGGATCTCATCCGGGACTCCGAACAACATTCGGGTTACTGCATATACATATCTTCACAACCCTAGCGTCACCGAACCTTAAGTGTGTAGACCCTACGGGTTCGGGAGACAAGCAGACATGACCGAGACGACTCTCCGGTCAATAACCAACAGCGGGATCTGGATACCCATGTTGGCTCCCACATGCTCCACGATGATCTCATCGGATGAACCACGATGTCGAGGATTCAATCAACCCCGTATACAATTCCCTTTGTCAATCGATATGTTACTTGCCCGAGATTCGATCGTCGGTATCCCAATACCTCGTTCAATCTCGTTACCGGCAAGTCACTTTACTCGTACCGTAATGCATGATCCCGTTACCAGACACTTGGTCACTTTGAGCTCATTATGATGATGCATTACCGAGTGGGCCCAGTGATACCTCTCCGTCATACGGAGTGACAAATCCCAGTCTTGATCCATGTCAACCCAACAGACACTTTCGGAGATACCCGTAGTCTACCTTTATAGTCACCCAGTTACGTTGTGACGTTTGGTAGACCCAAAGCACTCCTACGGTATCCGGGAGTTACACGATCTCATGGTCTAAGGAAAAGATACTTTGACATTGGAAAAACTCTAGCAAACGAACTATACGATCTTTGCTATGTTTAGGATTGGGTCTTGTCCATCACATCATTCTCCTAATGATGTGATCTCGTTATCAATGACATCCAATGTCCATAGTCAGGAAACCATGACTATCTATTGATCAACGAGCTAGTCAACTAGAGGCTTACTAGGGACATGTTGGTGTCTGTTATTCACACATGTATTACGATTTCCGGATAACACAATTATAGCATGAATAAAGACAATTATCATGAACAAGGAAATATAATAATAATGCTTTTATTATTGCCTCTAGGGCATATTTCCAACAGTCTCCCACTTGCACTAGAGTCAATAATCTAGTTACATTGTGATGAATCGAACACCCATGAATTCTGGTGTTGATCATGTTTTGCTCTAGGGAGAGGTTTAGTCAACGGATCTGCTACATTCAGGTCCGTATGTACTTTACAAATCATATGTCTCCATCTTGAACATTTTCACGAATGGAGTTGAAGCGACGCTTGATGTGCCTTGTCTTCTTGTGAAACCTGGGCTCCTTGGCAAGAGCAATAGCTCCAGTGTTGTCACAGAAGAGCTTGATCGGCCCCGACGCATTGGGTATGACTCCTAGGTCGGTGATGAACTCCTTCACCCATATTGCTTCATGTGCTGCCTCCGAGGCTGCCATGTACTCCGCTTCACATGTAGATCCCGCCACGACGCTTTGCTTGCAACTGCACCAGCTTACTGCCCCACCATTCAAAATATACACGTATCCGGTTTGTGACTTAGAGTCATCCAGATCTGTGTCGAAGCTAGCGTCGACGTAACCCTTTACGACGAGCTCTTCGTCACCTCCATAAACGAGAAACATTTCCTTAGTCCTTTTCAGGTACTTCAGGATATTCTTGACCGCTGTCCAGTGTTCCTTGCCGGGATTACTTTGGTACCTTCCTACCAAACTTACGGCAATGTTTACATCAGGTCTGGTACACAGCATGGCATAAATAGAACCTATGGCTGAGGCATAGGGGATGACACTCATCTCTTCTATATCTTCTGCCGTGGTCGGACATTGAGCTGAGCTCAATTTCACACCTTGCAACACAGGCAAGAACCCCTTCTTAGACTGATCCATATTGAACTTCTTCAATATCTTATCAAGGTATGTGCTTTGTGAAAGAACCTATGAGGCGTCTTGATCTATCTCTATAGATCTTGATGCCTAATATATAAGCAGCTTCTCCAAGGTCCTTCATTGAAAAACTCTTATTCAAGTAGGCCTTAATGCTGTCCAAAAGTTCTATATCATTTCCCATCAAAAGTATGTCATCTACATATAATATGAGAAATGCTACAGAGCTCCCACTCACTTTCTTGTAAACGCAGGCTTCTCCATAAGTCTGCGTATAAACCCAAACGCTTTGATCATCTCATCAAAGCGAATGTTCCAACTCCGAGATGCTTGCACCAGCCCATAAATCGAGCGTTGGAGCTTGCACACCTTGTCAGCATTCTTAGGATCGACAAAACCTTCCAGGCTGCATCATATACAATTCTTCCTTAAGGAAACCATTAAGGAATGTCCGTTTTGACATCCATTTGCCATATCTCATAATCGTAGAATGCGGCAATTGCTAACATGATTCGGACGGACTTCAGCTTCGCTACCGGTGAGAAAGTCTCATCGTAGTCAACCCCTTGAACTTGTCGATAACCCTTAGCGACAAGTCGAGCTTTATAGATGGTCACATTACCATCCGCGTCTGTCTTCTTCTTAAAGATCCATTTATTTTCTATGGCTCGCCGTTCAACGGGCAAGTCAGTCAAAGTCCATACTTCATTTTCATACATGGATCCTATCTCGGATTTCATGGCTTCTAGCCATTTGTCGGAATCCGGGCCCGCCATCGCTTCTTCATAGTTCGAAGGTTCACCGTTGTCTAACAACATGATTTCCAAGACAGGGTTGCCGTACCACTCTGGTGCGGAACGTGTCCTTGTGGACCTTCGAATTTCAGTAGGAGCTTGATCAGAAGTATCTTGATCATTATCATTAACTTCCTCTCTAGTCGGTGCAGGCACCTCAGGAACATTTTCTTGAGTTGCGCCATTTTCCGGTTCAAGAGGTAATACTTCATCAAGTCTACTTTCCTCCCACTTACTTCTTTCGAGAGAAACTCTTTCTCTAGAAAGGACCCATTCTTGGCAACAAAGATCTTGCCTTCGGATCTGAGGTAGAAGGTACCCAATAGTTTCTTTGTATCCTATGAAGACGCATTTTTCCGACTTGGGTTCGAGCTTTTCAGGTTGAAGTTTCTTGACATAAGCATCGCATCCCCAAACTTTTAGAAACGACAGCTTAGGTTTCTTCCCAAACCATAATTCATACGGTGTCGTCTCAACGGATTTCGACGGAGCCCTATTTAAAGTGAATGCGGCAGTCTCTAAAGCATAGCCCCAAAATAGCGGTAAATCGGTAAGAGACATCATAGATCGCACCATATCTAATAGAGTGCGATTACGACGTTCGGACACACCATTACGCTGAGGTGTTCCAGGCGGCGTGAGTTGTGAAACTATTCCACATTTTCTTAAGTGTGTGCCAAACTCGTGACTCAATTATTCTCCCCCACGATCTGATCGCAGAACTTGATTTTCCTGTCACGTTGATTCTCAACCTCACTCTGAAATTCCTTGAACTTTTCAAAGGTTCAGACTTGTGTTTCATTAAGTAGACATACCCATATCTACTTAAGTCATCAGTGAGGGTGAGAACATAACGATAGCCACCGCGAGCCTCAACACTCATTGGACCGCACACATCAGTATGTATGATTTCCAATAAGTTGGCTGCTCGCTCCATTGTTCCTGAGAACGGAGTCTTGGTCATTTTACCCATGAGGCATGGTTCGCACGTGTCAAATGATTCATAATCAAGAGACTCTAAAAGTCCATCTGCATGGAGCTTCTTCATGCGTTTGACACCTATGTGACCAAGGCGGCAGTGCCACAAGTATGTGGGACTATCATTATCAACCTTACATCTTTGTACTCACACTATGAACATTGTAGCACTTCGAGATTCATTAAGAATAAACCATTCACCATAGGAGCATGACCATAAAACATATCTCTCATATAAATGGAACAACCATTATTCTCAGATTTAAATGAGTAGCCATCTCGAATTAAACGAGATCCCGATACAATGTTCATGCTCAAAGCTGGCACTAAATAACAATTATTGAAGGTTTAAAACTAATCCCGAAGGTAAATAGAGGTAGCGTGCCGACGGCGATCACATTGACCTTGGAACCATTCCCGACGCGCATCGTCACCTCGTCCTTTGCCAGTTTCCGCTTATTCCGCAGCCCCTGCTTTGAGTTACAAATGTGAGCAACTGCACCGGTATCAAATACCCAGGAGCTACTACGGACACTAGTAAGGTACACATCAATTACATGTATATCACATATACCTTTTGTTTTGCCGGCCTTCTTGTCTGCTAAGTATTTAGGGCAGTTCCGCTTCCAGTGACCGCTTCCCTTGCAATAAAAGCACTCAGTCTCGGGCTTGGGTCCATTCTTTGGCTTCTTCCCGGCAGCTTGCTTGCCGGGCGCGGCAACCTCCTTGCCGTCCTTCTTGAAGTTCTTTTTACCCTTGCCTTTCTTGAACTTAGTGGCTTTATTGACCATCAACACTTGATGTTCCTTCTTGACTTCTACCTCCGCTGATTTCAGCATTGAGAACAACTCAGGAATGGTCTTTTGCATCCCCTGCATGTTGAAGTTCATCACAAAGCTCTTGTAGCTTGGTGGAAGCGACTGGAGGATTCTGTCAATGACCGCATCATCCGGGAGATTAACTCCCAGCTGAGACAAGCGGTTATGTAACCCAGACATAGTGAGTATGTGCTCACTGACAGAACTATTTTCCTCCATCTTACAGCTGAAGAACTTATCGGAGACTTCATATCTCTCGATCCGGGCATGAGCTTGAAAAACCATTTTCAGCTCTTCGAACATCTCATATGCTCCATGTCTCTCAAAACGCTTTTGGAGCCCCGGCTCTAAGCTGTAAAGCATGCCGCACTGAACGAGGGAGTAGTCGTCAACACGTGTCTGCCAAGCGTTCATAACGTCTTGGTTCTGTGGGACGGGTGGATCACCTAGCGGTGCTTGTAGGACATAATCTTTCTTGGCAGCTATGAGGATGATCCTCAGGTTCCGGACCCAGTCCGTATAGTTGCTGCCATCGTCTTTCAGCTTGGTTTTCTCTAGGAACGCGTTGAAGTTGAGGACTACGTGCCATTTGATCTACAAGACATATTGTAAAATATTTTAGACTAAGTTCATGATAATTAAGTTCATCTAATCAAATAATTAATGAACTCCCACTTAGATAGACATCCCTGTCATCTAAGTATTACATGATCCGAGTTAACTAGGCCGTGTCCGATCATCACGTGAGACGGACTAGTCAACATCGGTGAACATCTTCATGTTGATCGTATCTTCTATACGACTCATGCTCGACCTTTCGGTCTTCCGTGTTCCGAGGCCATGTCTGTACATGCTAGGCTCGTCAAGTCAACCTAAGTGTTTGCATGTGTAAATCTGTCTTACACCCGTTGTATGTGAACGTCTGAATAAAACACCCGATCATCACGTGGTGTTTTGAAACAGCGAACTGTCGCAACGGTGCACAGTTAGGGGGAACACTTCTTGAAATTATTATGAGGGATCATCTTATTTACTACCGTCGTTCTAAGTAAACAAGATGCAAAACATGATAAACATCACATGCAATCAAATAATAAACGTGACATGGTATGGCCAATATCACATAGCTCCTTTGATCTTCATCTTGGGGCTCCATGATCATCTTGTCACCAGCTTGACACCATGATCTCCATCATCATGATCTCCATCATCGTGTCTCCATGAAGTTGCTCGCCAACCATTACTTCTACCACTATGGCTAACGCGTTTAGCAATAAAGTAAAGTAATTTACATGGCGTTTCTCAATGACATGCAGGTCATATAAAAGAATAAAGACAACTCCTATGGCTCCTGCCGGTTGTCATACTCATCGACATGCAAGTCGTGATTCCTATTACAATAGCATGAACATCTCATACATCACATACAGATCATTCATCATTCATCACAACTTTGGCCATATCATATCACAAACCACTTGCTGCAAAAACAAGTTAGACGTCCTCTAATTGTTGTTGCAAGTTTTACGTGGCTGAATTAGGGCTCTAGCAAGAACGACTTCTTACCTACGTTAAAGCCACAACGTGATTTGTCAACTTCTATTTACCCTTCATAAGGACCCTGTTCATCGAATCCGCTCCAACTAAAGTGGGAGAGACAGACACCCGCCAGCCACCTTATGCAACTAGTGCATGTTAGTCGGTGGAACCGGACTCACGTAAGCATACGTGTAAGGTTGGTCCGGGCCGCTTCATCCCACAATACCGCTGAAGCAAGATAAGACTAGTAGCGGCAAGAAAGTTGACAAATCTACGCCCACAACAAATTGTGTTCTACTCGCGCAAGAAGAACTACGCATAGACCTACCTCTGATACCACTGTTGGGGAACGTTGCAGAAAACAAAAATTTTCCTACTCGTTTCACCAAGATCCATCTAGGAGTTCATCTAGCAACGAGCCATCGGATGCATCTACATACCTTTGTAGATCGCGTGCGGAAGCGTTCAAAGAACGGTGATGATGTAGTCGTACACGACGTGATCCAAATCACCGATGACCAAGCGCCGAACGGACGGCACCTCCGCGTTCAACACACGTACGGGATGGGAGACGTCTCCTCCTACTTGATCCAGCAAGGAGGAAGGAGAAGTTGATGAAGATCCAGCAGCACGACGGCGTGGTGGTGGATGCAGGGCGTCACAGTAGCAGGGCTTCGCCTATACTACGAGGAAGAGACGTAACGGGGAGAGAGGGAGGCGCCAAGGCTGAGGTATGAAGTCCCTCCCTCTCCTCATCTATATATAGGGGTGCCAAGGGGGGGGGGCGCCGGCCCTAGTAGATGGATCTACTAGGGGGGGCGGCGGCCAAGGGTGGGGGGCTTGCCTCCCAAGCAAGGGGGCGCCCCCTCTAGGGTTTCCCCCCCAACCCTAGGCGCATGGGCCCTTGGGGGGTGGCGCCCCAGCCCACTTTGGGCTGGTTACCCTCCCACTTCAGCCCATGGGACCCCCCGGGATAGGTGGCCCCACCCGGTGGACCCCCGGGACCCTTCCGGTGGTCCCGGTACAATACCGGTGACCCCGAAACTTGTCCCGATGGCCGAAATAGCACTTCCTATATATAATTCTTTACCTGCGGACCATTCCGGAACTCCTCGTGACGTCCGGGATCTCATCCGGGACTCCGAACAACATTCGGGTTACTGCATATACATATCTTCACAACCCTAGCGTCACCGAACCTTAAGTGTGTAGACCCTACGGGTTCGGGAGACAAGCAGACATGACCGAGACGACTCTCCGGTCAATAACCAACAGCGGGATCTGGATACCCATGTTGGCTCCCACATGCTCCACGATGATCTCATCAGATGAACCACGATGTCGAGGATTCAATCAACCCCGTATACAATTCCCTTTGTCAATCGATATGTTACTTGCCCGAGATTCGATCGTCGGTATCCCAATACCTCGTTCAATCTCGTTACCGGCAAGTCACTTTACTCGTACCGTAATGCATGATCCCGTGACCAGACACTTGGTCACTTTGAGCTCATTATGATGATGCATTACCGAGTGGGCCCAGTGATACCTCTCCGTCATACGGAGTGACAAATCCCAGTCTTGATCCATGTCAACCCAACAGACACTTTCGGAGATACCCGTAGTCTACCTTTATAGTCACCCAGTTACGTTGTGACGTTTGGTAGACCCAAAGCACTCCTACGGTATCCGGGAGTTACACGATCTCATGGTCTAAGGAAAAGATACTTTGACATTGGAAAACTCTAGCAAACGAACTATACGATCTTGTGCTATGTTTAGGATTGGGTCTTGTCCATCACATCATTCTCCTAATGATGTGATCTCGTTATCAATGACATCCAATGTCCATAGTCAGGAAACCATGACTATCTATTGATCAACGAGCTAGTCAACTAGAGGCTCACTAGGGACATGTTGGTGTCTGTTATTCACACATGTATTACGATTTCCGGATAACACAATTATAGCATGAATAGAGACAATTATCATGAACAAGGAAATATAATAATAATGCTTTTATTATTGCCTCTAGGGCATATTTCCAACACGAATATCTTGCCTTCGGATCTGTGATAGAATGTGTACCCA
Source organism: Triticum urartu (assembly GCF_003073215.2). Lineage (NCBI taxonomy): Eukaryota > Viridiplantae > Streptophyta > Magnoliopsida > Poales > Poaceae > Triticum > Triticum urartu. Next base: position 177,796,251 of record NC_053023.1, read on the forward strand.
ATAGTTTCCTATGGGTATCCTATGAAGACACATTTCTCCAATTTGGGTTCGAGCTTATCAGGTTGAAGCTTTTTCACATAAGCATCGCAGCCCCAAACTTCAAGAAACGACAACTTTGGTTTCTTGCCAAACCATAGTTCATAAGGCGTCATTTCAACGGATTTTGATGGTGCCCTATTTAACGTGAATGCAGCCGTCTCTAAAGCATAACCCCAAAATGATAAGTAAGAGGATCTATCGTAGTCCTTTCGATAAGTAAGAGTGTCGAACCCAACGAGGAGCAGAAGGAAGTGATAAGCGGATTTCAGCAAGGTATTCTCTGCAAGTACTGAAATAAGTGGTAACAGATAGTTTTGTGATAAGATAGATTGTAACGAGCAACAAGTAACAAAAGTAAATAAAGTGCAGCAAGATGGCCCAATCCTTTTGTAGCGAAGGACAAGCCGGAACAAACTCTTATAATAGGAAAAGCGCTCCCGAGGACACATGGGAATATCGTCAAGCTAGTTTTCATCACGTTCATATGATTCGCGTTCGATACTTTGATAATTTGATATGTGGGTGGACCGGTGCTTGGGTGCTGTTCTTACTTGAACAAGCATCCCACTTATGATTAACCTCTATTGCAAGCATCCACAACTACAACAAAAGTATTAAGGTAAATCTAACCATAGCATGAAACATATAGATCCAAATCAGCCCCTTACGAAGCAACGCATAAACTAGGGTTTAAGCTTCTGTCACTCTAGCAACCCATCATCTACTTATTACTTCCCAATGCCTTCCTCTAGGCCCAAATAATGGTGAAGTGTTATGTAGTCGACGTTCACATAACATCACTAGAGGTTAGACAACATACATCTTATCAAAATATCAAACTAATACCAAATTCACATGACTACTCATAGCAAGACTTCTCCCTTGTCCTCAGGAACGAACGTAATTACTCACAAAGCATATTCATGTTCATAATCAGAGGGGTAATAATATGCATATAGGATCTAAACATATGATCTTCCACCAATTAAACCAACTAGCATCAACTACCAAGAGTAATCAACACTACTAGCAACCTATTAGCACCAATCCCGGACTTTGAGACAAGAATTGGATACAAGAGATGAACTAGGGTTTGGACATGAGATGGTGCTGGTGAAGATGTTGATGGAGATTTCCCTCTCCCGATGAGAGGAGCGTTGGTGATGATTTCCCCCTCCCGGAGGGAAGTTTCCCCGGCAGAACAGCTCTGCCGGAGCTCTAGATTGGATCCGCCAAGGTTCCGCCTCGTGGCGGCGGAGTCTCGTCCCGAAAAATTTCCTTCTTATTTTTTTCTCATCGAAAGACCTCATATAGGAGAAGATGGGCATCGGAGAGCCACCAGGGGGCCCACGAGGTAGGGGGCGAGGGGGGGCGCCCCCACCCTCATGAGAAGGGTGTGGGCCCCCTAGCCTTCATCTTTGGCGTGGATTTTTCTTTATTTCTTTTAAAACATTCCGTGGAGTTTCAGGACTTTTGGAGTTGCGCAGAATAGGTCTCTAATATTTGCTCCTTTTCCAGACCAGAATTCCAGCTGTCGGCATTCTCCCTCTTTATGTAAACCTTGTAAAATAAGAGAAAATAGCCATAAGTATTATGACATAAAGTGAAATAACAGTCCATAATGCGATAAATATCGATATAAAAGCATGATGCAAAATGGACGTATCAACTCCCCCAAGCTTAGACCTCGCTTGTCCTCAAGCGAAAAGCCGATAACAATAAATATGTCCTCATGTTTAGAGGTAGAGGCGTCGATAAAAATAAAATACGGACATGAAGGCATCATGATTATTCTCATAACAAATACATATATAGATTTTGTCATATGATTACTTATTTTCAAGTGATGATCTATTCACAATGCAAAAGTATAAATCATAAACCTTATTGGGCTCCGACAAACTATAATCTCAGTCATCGAAGGAATTTCAATTTATCATAACATTGGAAAGAGTCTATGTCAGAGCTAAAAAGTAAGTCCACATACTCAACTATCATTTAGTCCTCCATAATTGCTAACACCACGCGATACTTGTGGTTACGGAGTTTTAATCGGACACAGAGAAAGATAGGGGCTTATAGTTTTGCCCCACAACCTTTTACCTCAAGGGTAATGTCAACAATAATGGTTCATGCTCCCCTACATCCAATTAGATATATATATCACGTTCTTTCCAACATGCTGAGCTTGCCAAAGGATAAAATGAAAAAGAAAAGGTGAAGATCACCACGACTCTTGCATAAGGTAGAAGATAATAATAAAGGATAGTCCCTTCGCAGAGGGAAGCAGAGGTTGCCATGCGCTTTTATGGTTGGATATATAAAATCTCAATGCAAAAGAACGTCACTTTATATTGCCCCTTGTGATATGAACCTTTATTATGCAGTCCGTCGCTTTTATTACTTCCACATCACAAGATCGTATAAAGCTTATTTCTCCCCCACCAATTAATCATACATATTTAGAGCAATTTTTATTGCTTTGCACCGATGACAACTTACTTGAAGGATCTTACTCAATCCATAGGTAGATATGGTGGACTCTCATGGCAAAACTGGTTTAAGGGTATTTGGAAGCACAAGTAGTATTTCTACTTGGTGCTGAGAATTTGGCTAGCATGAGGGGGAAAGGCAAGCTCAACAAGTTAGAGGATCCATGACAACATACTTTATCTCAGATATAAGAAATACATAACTCATTACGTTGTCTTCCTTGTCCAACATCAACTCTTTAGCATGTCATATTTTAATGAGTGCTCCCAATCATAAAAGATGTCAATGATAATATATCTATATGTGAAACCTCTCTTTCCTTATTACTTCCTATTAATTGCAACAATGACCAAAGCTATGTCTGCCAACTCCTAACAACTTTTAATCATCATACTCTTTCTATGTGAAGTCATTACTCTCAATAAGATCAATATGAACTTTTTGTTTCTTTTTATTCTTTTTCTTTTTTTTATTCACCCAAGATCATGTCAAAATAATCAAGCCCTTGACTCAACACTAATCTTTATTATATATAGCTCACGGACTCGATTACATAGAGAGATCATAAAGCAAAACTCAAAACTAGATCATGCCATAAACTTTATTCTACTAGATCAAGATACTACTAATAGGATTGAACTAAGAAAAACGGTAAAGATAAGAGTTGTGATTGCGATACGATACCGGGGCACCTCCCCCAAGTTTGGTAGTTGCCAAGGGGAGTGCCCATACCCATGTGATTATATCTCCTTTGTCGGTGAAGAAGGTGGAGGTGACGGATAATCGCACATCGAGCGTAAGAGGTCCTCCAGCTTGCGAATAATGCCCTTGAGTGTGACAATATGCTCCTTCAACAAAATATTTTCTTGTGTGAGATACTTGTTTTGAACACGAGCTAACTCAATCATCTTGAAAGCTTCGATCTCAGTTGGGGTAAGGAGGTTATGATCAATTTGAAGGGTGTCTTTTGCTGCTGGAGCTTGATCCTCCGTGGCCTTCTTGATCCTTTCATCCTTGTTGACCCTCGTGGGTTCTTCCCTCTTCAGATCTATCTTCATTAGACAAGCATCGTTGTCTCCATTGTTGGAGGAGGGATACGGCATGATGCCTAGCCTGGAAAACCCTGACAGAAAACAGCTCGAAACAAGAACAGAGGAGGTTTGCATGATACGGGAGTCAAAACCTTCGGGAGGTTATATAATGAATTTTTACCAACCAAAATATGTATCGTGCAAGAAAACGGAGTCCGGAAGGCACAAGAGGTGCTCACGAGGTAGGGGGCGCGCCCACCACCCTCGTGGGGCCCTCGTGTCCTTCCCGGACTGCTACTTATTTTCTATTTTTCTAAATATTCCAAAACGGAGAAATATTGCCTTAAAAATTGTTTTGGAGTCGGTTTACTTACCGTACCACATACCTATTCCCGAGTCTGAAACGTTCTGCGAATGTCCCTTATGTATTCCTCCGGGGTTATGGTTTCAATAACATTGGTTTCAACATTTATGGGATTACCTGAGATATAGTGTTTGATTCTTTGACCGTTCACCACCTTCGGATTTGTGCCTTCGAAGTTGTTGATTTTTATGGCACCGGAACGGTAGACCTCCTCGATAACGTAAGGACCTTCCCATTTAGAGAGAAGTTTTCCTGCAAAAAATCTTAAACGAGAGTTGTATAGCAATACATAATCACCTACATTAAACTCACGCTTTTGTATCCTTTTGTCATGCCATCTTTTAACTTTTTCTTTAAACAACTTGGCATTTTCGTAGGCTTGGGTTCTCCATTCATCAAGTGAGCTAATATCAAATAACCTCTTCTCACCGGCAAGTTTAAAATCATAATTAAGTTCTTTAATAGCCCAATAAGCCTTGTTTCTAGTTCGAGAGGTAAGTGACATGCTTTTCCATAGACCATTTTATACGGAGACATACCCATAGGATTTTTATATGCAGTTCTATAGGCCCATAATGCATCATCAAGTTTCTTGGACCAATTCTTTCTAGATCTATTAACAGTCTTTTGCAAAAATTAATTTGAGTTCTCTATTCTCAATTCTACTTGACCACTAGACTGTGGGTGATAAGGAGATGCAATTCTATGATTAACATCATACTTTAGCAAGCATTTTACGGAAAGCACCATGAATAAAATGTGAACCACCATCAGTCATTAAATATCTAGGGACTCCAAACCTCGGAAAAATAACTTCTTTAAGCATCTTAATAGAAGTGTTATGATCAGCACTACTAGTTGGAATAGCTTCTACCCACTTAGTAACTAATCAACAACAACTAAAATATGTGTATAACCATTAGAGGAAGGAAAAGGTCCCATATAGTCAAAGCCCCAAACATCAAATGGTTCAATAACAAGTGAATAATTCATAGGCATTTCTTGACGTCTACTAATATTACCAATTCTTTGACATTCATCACAAGATAAGACAAACTTACGGGCATCCTTGAAGAGAGTAGGCCAATAAAAACCAGATTGCAATACCTTATGTGCAGTTCTATCTCCAGCATGGTGTCCTCCATAAGCTTCGGAGTGACACTTGCATAGGATCTGTTCCTGTTCATGCTCAGGTACACAACGTCTAATAACACCATCTACTCCTTTTATAAAGATGTGGGTCATCCCAAAAGTAATGCCTCAAATCATAGAAGAACTTTTTCTTTTGCTGGTATGTGAAACTAGGTGGTATAAACTTAGCAACAATGTAATTAGCATAATCAGCATACCATGGAGCAGTATGAGAAGCATTTATGACATTTAATTGCTCATCAGGAAAGCTATCATCAATAGGTAGTGGGTCATCAAGCACATTTTCTAACCTAGACAAGTTGTCTGCAACGGGGTTCTCAGCTCCTTTTCTATCAACAATATGCAAATCAAATTCTTGTAGCAAGAGAACCCATCTAATAAGTCTAGGTTTAGCATCTTTCTTTTCCATAAGATATTTAATAGCAGCATGATCAGTGTGAATAGTTACTTTAGAATCAACAATATAAGGTCTAAACTTATCACAAGCAAATACAACTGCTAAGAATTCTTTTTCAGTAGTAGCATAATTTCTTTGAGCATTCTAGAGTTTTATAGCATATTGAATAACATTTAATTTCTTATCAACTCTTTGTCCTAGAACAGCACCTACAGCATAATCACTAGCATCACACATAATTTCAAAGGGTAAATTCCAATCAGGTGGTCTGAACAATACGTGTAGAGATCAATGCTTTCTTAAGTATTTCAAATGCTTCTACACAATCATCATCAAAGACAAATGGTATATCTTTTGTAATAATTAGGGAGGCCGAGAAATTTTTGAGAAGTCCTTAATGAACCTCCTATAAAAAACCGGCATGACCAAGGAAACTTCTTATACCTTTGATGTCCTTGAGCATGCATCTTTTCAATAGCATCAACCTTGGCTTTATCAACTTCAATACCTCTTTCAGAAACTTTATGCCCCAAGACAATACCTTCATTAACCATAAAGTGGCACTTTTCCCAATTCAAGACAAGATTAGTTTCTTCACATCTCTGCAAAACTCGATCAAGGTTGCTCAAGCAATCATCAAAAGAAGATCCATAGACGGAAAAGTCGTCCATGAAAACCTCACAAATCTTTTCACAAAAGTCAGAATATAGCCATCATGCATCTTTGAAAGGTAGCAGGTGCATTACATAAACCAAAAGGCATACGTCTATAAGCAAAAGTACCAAAAGGGCATGTAAAAGTAGTCTTTGATTGATCTTTGGCTGACAAGTATTTGAGAGAAACCAGAATAACCATCTAGAAAGCAAAAATGTGTATGTTTGGACAATCTTTCTAGCATTTGATCGATAAAAGGTAAGGGGTAATGATCTTTTTAGTAGCCTTATTTAATTTGCGGAAATAAATTACCATCCTATAACCAGTAATAATTCTTTGAGGAATCAATTCATATTTATCATTAGGAACAAAAGTAATACCTCCCTTTTTAGGGACACAATGGACAGAACTTACCCACTTACTATCAGCAACGGGATAAATTATACCTGCCTCAAGGAGCTTTAGTATCTCCTTTCTTACCACTTCTTTCATTTTAGGATTCAGACGGCGTTGATGATCACAAACTGGTTTAGCATCTTCTTCCAAATTAATTTTATGTTGACATAGAGTGGGACTAATGCCCTTAAGATCATCAAGAGTATACCCAATAGCAGCACAGTGCTTCTTCAGAGTTTTTAATAATCTCTCTTCTTCATGTTCTAAAAGGTTAGCACTAATAATAACAGGCTATATATTTTTCTCATCAAGATAAGCATATTTAAGAGTATCAGGTAATGGTTTAAGTTCAAACACGGGATCACCCTTGGGTGTAGGAGGATCCCCTAGGATTTCAATAGGTAAATTGTTTTTCAGCATAGGTTCCTGTTTAAAGAATACTTCATCTAATTCCCTTCTTTCATTCATAAACATGTCATTTTCATGGTCTAGCAAGTATATGTTCTAAAGGATCACTAGGAGGTACGGCAATAGAAGCAAGACCAATAATTTCATCCTTACTAGGTAATTCTTCTTCATGGTTGTCTACTAAATTTAGAAAAATTAAATTCATGAGTCATATCATCTAAACCGATAGTAACAACATCTCTTTTGCAATCTATGGTAGCATTAACAGTATTTAAGAAGGGTCTACCAAATATAATGGGACAAAAGCTATCTTGTGGGGAACCAAGAACAAGAAAATCAGCAGGATATTTAGTTTCCACACAAGACTTCAACATCTCTAACAATTCCCATTGGTGAAATAGTATCTCTATTGGCAAGTTTAATTGTGACATCAATATCTCATCTCAGCAGGTGCAATATCATGCATAACTTCTTTGTATAAGGAATAAGGTATTGCACTAGCACTAGCACCCATATCACATAAGCCATGATAACAATGATCTCCTATTTTAACAGAAATAATAGGCATGCCTACCACAGGTCTAGGTTTATCTTTATCACGGGGTTTAGCAATTCTAGCAGTTTCATCACAGAAATAAATAACATGCCCATCAATATTATCAGACAAGAGATCTTTAACGATAGCAATATTAGGTTCAACTTTAACTTGCTCAGGAGGTGTATATGTTTTAATATTGCTTTTACAAACCACAGTTGAAGCTTTAGCATGATCCTTTATCCTAACAGGGAAAGGTGGTTTCTCAACATAAGAAGTAGGAACAATAGGATCATTATAAGTGATAGTCTTTTCTTCAACTTTAATAGGTGCAGCTACTTTTACTTCTATGGGAGGATGATATTTAAACCACTTCTCCTTGGGAGATCAACATAAGTAGCAAAAGATTCACAGAAAGAAGCTACTATCTCAGAGTCAAGTCCATATTTAGTGCTAAATTTACGAAAAATATCGGTATCCATAAAAGATTTAACACAATCAAAACTAGGTGTCATACCTGACTCCTTACCATTGTCGAGGTCCCAATCTTCAGAGTTGCGTTTAATTCTTTCCAATAAATCCCATTTGAATTCAATAGTCTTCATCATAAAAGAAGCCAGCACAAGAAGTATCAAGCATAGTGCGATTGTTACCAGAAAGCCGAGCATAAAATTTTTGAATAATAATTTCTCTTGAGAGCTGATGATTGGGGCATGAATATAACATTGATTTAAGCCTCCCCCAAGCTTGAGCGATGCTTTCTCCTTCGCGAGGCCAAAAATTATATATGTCATTGCGATCACGATGAACAAGATGCATAGGATAAAAATTCTGATGAAACTCCAATTTCAATCGTTTGTAATTCCAAGACCTCATATCATCACATAGCCTATACCATGTCGATGCATCTCCCCTCAAAGATAAGGGAAAGACCTTCTTCTTAACAACATCTCCGGATACACCTGCAAGCTTAAATAATCCACAAGCTGCATCCACATATATCAGATGTTCATCAGGATGTTTTGTTCCATCTCCTAAAAAAGGATTAGCTAGCAGTTTTTCTATCATACCCGAAGGAACTTCAAAGCAAGCATTTTCATTTTCATTTTCAGTAGGTTCAGTAGGTTGAGGAGCAACTCTTTGCTCTACGGGTCGGGGTGAAGATACCCCGAACAAGCCCCTCAGAGGATTACTTTCCATAGTAACAAGTGACAGTAAATTTCAGCACACTATATAAATGTGTCCTTACCAAATTCCCCCTACCAAAGGCGCTTCACTCCCCGGCAACGACGCCGGAAAAGAGTCTTGATGACCCACAAGTATAGGGTATCTATCGTAGTCCTTTCGCTAAGTAAGAGTGTCAAACCCAATGAGGAGCAGAAGGAAATGATAAGCGGTTTCCAGCAAGGTATTCTCTGCAAGTACTGAAATAAGTGGTAACAGATAGTTTTGTGATAAGATAATTTGTAACGAGCAACAAGTAACAAAAGTAAATAAGGTGCAGCAAGGTGGCCCAATCCTTTTTGTAGCAAAGGACAAGCCTGGACAAACTCTTATATGATGTAAAGCGCTCCCGAGGACACATGGGAATATCGTCAAGCTAGTTTTCATCACGTTCATATGATTCGCGTTCGGTACTTTGATAATTTGGTATGTGGGTGGACCGGTGCTTGGGTACTGCCCTTACTTGGACAAGATCCCACTTATGATTAACCTCTATTGCAAGCATCCGCAACTACAACAAAAGTATTAAGGTAAACCTAACCATAGCATGAAACATATGGATCCAAATCAGCCCCTTACGAAGCAACGCATAAACTAGGGTTTAAGCTTCTGTCACTCTAGCAACCCATCATCTACTTATTACTTCCCAATGCCTTCCTCTAGGCCCAAATAATGGTGAAGTGTCATGTAGTCGACGTTACATAACACCACTAGAGGAGAGACAACATACATCTCATCAAAATATCGAACGAATACCAAATTCACATGACTACTAATAGCAAGACTTCTCCCATGTCCTCAGGAACAAAAGTAACTACTCACAAAGCATAACCATGTTCATAATCAGAAGGGTATTAATATGTATATAGGATCTGAATATATGATCTTCCACCAATTAAACCAACTAGCATCAACTACAAGGAGTAATTAACACTACTAGCAACCTACGAGCACCAATCCCAGACTTGGAGACAAGAATTGGATACAAGAGATGAACTAGGGTTTTGAGATGAGATGGTGCTGATGAAGATGTTGATGAAAATTGCCCTCCCCGATGAGAGGAGCGTTGGTGATGACGATGGCGATGATTTCCCCCTCCGGGAGGGAAGTTTCCCCAGCAGAACAGCTCCGCCAGAGCCCTAGATTGGTTCCTCCAAGATTCCGCCTCGTGGCGGCGGAGTTTCGTCCGAGAAGATGGCTTATGATTTCTTTCCCATCGAAAGACTCCATATAGCAGAAGATGGCCACCGGAGAGGGCCACCAGGGGGCCCACGAGGTAGGGGGCGCACCCAAGGGGTAGGGCGCGCCCCACCCTCGTGGGCAGGGTGTGCCCCCTGGTGAAATTCTTTCTCTCAGGATTTTTTATATATTTGGAAAACATCTTCCGTGAAGTTCAGGACTTTTGGAGCTGTTGCAGAATAGGTCTCTAATATTTGCTCCTTTTCCAGCACAGAATCCCTGCTGCTGGCATTCTCCCTCTTTATGTAAACCTTTTAAAATAAGAGAGAATAGGCATAAGTATTGTGACATAATGTGTAATAACAGCCCATAATGCAATAAATATTGATATAAAAGCATGATGCAAAATGGACGTATCAACTCCCCAAAGCTTAGACATCGCTTGTCCTCAATGGAAAAGGCGAAATCGAAAAATATGTCCACATGTTTAGAGATACAGGTGTCGATAAAAATAAAATATGGACATGAGGGCATCATGATCATTCTTAGAACAACAACTTATATAATTCTTGTCATATAATCTCTAATGCTAGAGTAATAATTCAATCACAATATCAAGTATGAATCTTAAACTTCATTGAAAACTAACAAACTATAATCTCAGTCATTGAAGCAATTGCAATTTATCATAACATAGGAAAGAGTCAATGTATAAGAGCTTTTCAGCAAGTCCACATACTCAACTATCGTATAATCTTTCACAATTGCTAACACTCACGCAATACTTATGGGTATGGAGTTTTAATCGGACACAAAGAAAGATAGGGGCTTATAGTTTTGCCTCCCAACGTTTTACCTCAAGGGGAATGTCAACAGTAATAGTTCATGAAAACTCACATCCAATTAGCCATATATACCAGGATCTTTCCATCATATTGTGCTTGCCAAAGGATAAAGTCTAAAAAGGAAGGGTGAAAATCACCATGACTCTTATGAAATATAGGAGATAAAAGTAAAAGATAGGCCCTTTGCAGAGGGAAGCAGAGGTTGTCATGCGCATTTATGGTTGGATGCACAAAATCTTAATGTGAAAGAACGTCACTTTATATTGCCACTTGTGATATGGACCTTTATTATGCAGTCTGTCGCTTTTATTATTTCCATATCACACGATCGTATAAAGCTTATTTCCTCCACACCAATCAATCATACATATTTAGAGAGCAATTTTTATTGCTTGCACCGATGACAACTTACTTGATGGATCTTACTCAATCCATAGGTAGATATGGTGGACTCTATGGCAAGACTGGTTTAAGGGTATTTGGAAGCACAAGTAGTATCTCTACATGGTGCATTGAATTCGGCTAGCATGAGGGGGAAAGGCAAGCTCATCATGTTGGAAGATCCAAGACAATATAATTCATCTCAGATGTAAGAAAACATAACCCATTACGTTGTCTTCCTTGTCCAATGACAACTCTTTAGTATGTCATATTTTAATGAGTGCTCACAATCATAAAAGATGTCCAAGATAGTATATTTATATGTGAAGACCTCTCTTTCTTTATTACTTCCTATTAATTGCAACGATGACCAAAACTATGCTTGTCAACTCTCAACAACTTTTATTCATCATACTTTTCTATGTGAGCTCATTACTATCCATAAGACTCACATGATCTCTCTGTTTCTTTTTATTTCTTTCTCTTTTCTTTTATTCACTTAGGATCATGGCAAAATAATCAAGCCCTTGACTCAACACTAATCTTTATTATATAGCTCACGGACTTGATTACATAGAAGGATAATAAAGCAAAACTCACAACTAGATCACACTAAGAACTTCTATTCTACTAGATCAAGATATTACCAAAAGGACCGAACTAAGAAAAAGGGTAAAGATAAAGTGATGGTGATACGATACCGGGCACTCCCCAAGCTTGGCAATTGCCAAGTGGAGTGCCCATACCCATGTGATTATGTCTCTCTTTTCGGGGATGGTGATGTTGATGTTCTTGGCGATGATGCCCCTCAAGATACGATTCTCCTCCTCAAGCTTGTTGACTTGCTGCTTGAGAGTCCATTATTTCCTTTCGGAGTTTTCCTGTAACAGCCAAAGCTCCCTGCACCCAAGGGTGCTGCATAGCTGCGGGAGAACCAGTGACACTCTTTTTCATATTCTCATAAGAAAGAAATCTAACATTGGAAGGGATAACCGAGTTTGGAATAGCTGAGCTCTGCAGTTCTCCCATTGTGAATCCAGCTTGGAGGCGGGAAGTGACTTCTTGATACTCTTCCATAGCATCTATCCTCTTCAAATCAGCCTCCATCTCTTCCTCCGTTGCTGGCCCAAAGGGGTCAACATGATTGTTTGTTGTTGATCTCGGTGCCGGATGAGACACCCGGCTCTCCCCGACTGACTCTTGCAAAGACATCCTGCTCTAATCTGCAGCAGCAACAGCTCAAAACACAAACATGAGATAATTGCGTGATACGGGAGTCAAAACCTCCGGGAGATTATATAATGAAGTTTTATCGACCAAAATACATGTTGTGTACGAAAACGGAGTCCGGAGAGCACACGAGGTGCCCACGAGGTAGGGGGCGCGCCCTCCACCCTCGTGGAGCCCTCGTGTCCTTCCCGGACTGCTGCTTATTTTTCTATTTTTCTAAATATTCCAAAACGGAGAAATATTGCCTTAAAACTGTTTTGGAGTCGGTTTACTTACCGTACCACATACCTATTCCTTTTCGGAGTCTGAAACGTTCCGGAAAGTGTCCCTTATGTATTCCTCCAGGGTTAGTTTCAATAACATTGGTTTCAACATTTATGGGATTACCTAAGATATAGTGTTTGATTCTTTGACCGTTCACCACCTTCGGATTTGTGCCTTCGAAGTTGTTGATTTTTATGGCACCGGAACGATAGACCTCCTCGATAATGTAAGGACCTTCCCATTTAGAGAGAAGTTTTCCTGCAAAAATCCTTAAACGAGAGTTGTATAGCAATACATAATCACCTACATTAAACTCACGCTTTTGTATCCTTTTTTCATGCCATCTTTTGACTTTTTCTTTAAACAGCTTGGCATTTTCATAGGTTTGGGTTCTCCATTCATAAGTGAGCTAATATCAAATAACCTCTTCTCACCGGCAAGTTTAAAATCATAATTAAGTCTTTAATAGCCCAATAAGCCTTGTGTTCTAGTTCGAGAGGTAAGTGACATGCTTTTCCATAGACCATTTTATACGAGACATACCCATAGGATTTTTATATGCAGTTCTATAGCCCATAATGCATCATCAAGTTTCTTAGACCAATTCTTTCTAGACCTATAACAGTCTTTTGCAAAAATTAATGAGTTCTCTATTACTCAATTCTACTTGCCACTAGACTGAGGGTGATAAGGAGATGCAATTCTATGATTAACATCATATTTAGCAAGCATTTTACGAAAGCACCATGAATAAAATGTGAACCACCATCAGTCATTAAATATCTAGGACTCCAAATCTTGGAAAAATAACTTCTTAAGCATTTTAATAGAAGTGTTATGATCAGCACTACTAGTTGGAATAGCTTCTACCCACTTAGTAACATAATCAATAGCAACTAAAATATGTGTATAACCATTAGAGGAAGGAAAAGGTCCCATATAGTCAAAGC